>NC_091284.1:151643250-151928250 GCF_032444005.1 Ranitomeya imitator | reverse complement strand
GGAATCTACAGAGGGAGTACAAACTGGCCCCATATCTAGAGAAACTAGAAAACCCCAAAGATCGACAGATCCTGAGCCGGTACAGACTGAGCGCCCACAGCCTACTCATCGAATCCGGGCGGCACCGACAGAACTACAAGCCTCGAGAGAACAGACTCTGCCAGCAGTGCCCCCAGGAGGCCGTGGAGGATGAGGCCCACTTCCTGCTGAGGTGCCCCAAATACTCCGCAGTGAGGGACACTCACTTCAAGAGGCTGTCTGATCTCCTCCCAGATTTCACCTCCAAGGAGGAGGAAGAGAAACTGCCGATAATACTGGGGGAAGAGGAAAGTGCAGTGGCCGTAGCAGCGGAATATGTCAGTGCCTGCCACAGACTAAGAGGAGCCTGATATGTCATGGACTCCCGTACCCCAACACTGGACATATCCCTATCCCCCGACTAAAGAGCCCGATATGTCATGGACTCCTATACCCCACCCTGGAAACATCCCCTATCCTCTAAAAGGAATTTGATATTCCCTGGACCTCTATATGCCCCCCCTCCCCCACCCCCGTATTTTTACCATATGCTTTGGCAATGCTAACATGTACTTAGTCCTGCCAATAAAGCTCATTTGAATTTGAATTGAATTTGAATTTGAATTTGATATGGGATAGATAGATAGATAGATATGGGATAGATAGATAGATAGATAGATAGATAGATAGATAGATAGATATGGGATAGATAGACAGATAGATATATAGATAGATAGATAGATATGGGATAGATACATAGATAAATATATATGGAATAGATAGATAGATAGATATGGGATAGATGGATAGATAGATAGATAGATAGATAGGGGATAGATCGATAGATAGATAGATAGATAGATAGATAGATAGATAGATAAATATATATGGAATAGATAGATATGGCATAGATACATAAATATGGGATAGATAGATAGATATGGGATAGATAGATAGATAGATAGATAGATAGATAGATATGGGATAGATAGATATGGGATAGATAGATAGATAGATAGATAGATAGATAGATAGATAGATATGGGATAGATAGATAGATAGATAGATATGGGATAGATAGACAGATAGATAGATATGGGATAGATACATAGATAAATATATATGGAATAGATATATATATAGATAGATAGATAGATAGATATTGGATAGATAGATATGGGATAGATGGATAGATAGACAGATAGATAGATAGATAGATAGATAGATAGATAGATAGATAGATAGATATGGGATAGATAGATAGCTTTCCAATTCACCAAACAATTTTGCCCCTATCTACATAATGGGGAAAAAGTGAAATGAAAAGTGTTGGAGGCGTCGCAGCTACAGCCACAAAATTTTGCACAGTCACACGTCTGGACCCTGAGAGCGTCATAGGCTATGTTGTGAGGTGAAATTTTAACTCCATGCTTTCCAATTCACCAAACTATTTTTCCCCTATCTACATAATGGGGAAAAGTGAAAGGAAAAGTGTTGGAGGCAAATTGACTGCTGCCAGATGTGAACAAGGGGGACTTAAAGAATGAGAGCGATGGCGCCAAAGAGTATATACCGATCAGTTGCTAAGGTGGGGCCCCGACATGGGATACTCACCACACACGAGGATGTGAACACACACACAAAATGCGCCACACACTACCACGTGCTTGAACACATATACCACCCTCAGCACACATTTCACCACACATACATCAACCTCGCCACATAAAAGTCGAAACACAAAACTCGCCACACGCCAAATTCGCCACATGCAAAACTAGGCTCACGCAAAACTCGCTACACGTGCAAAACTCACCTCAAGGAAAACTCGCCACACGCAAAACTTGCACACGCGGAAAAATTGCCACATGCACAAAAGTTGCAACACATGCAAAAGTTGCCTCACACAAAACTTGCACATACTCAAAACGCACCACACATAAAACTCGACGCACAAAACACACTAACCTGTCACATGCAACTCGACACACAAAAAGTTGCTACACACATGTCGCCACACAAAACTCATCTCACAAAAGTCGCTACATGCATGTCGCCACACGCAACTCAACACACACAACTTGACAAACGAAACTCGCCCTAAAACACACACAAGTCTGGTATTATCCTTCAAAAATACAAATATGATTAATAAGCAGACAAACTACAAGAGCAACAAATTTTCCATATAGGAAATATGACAGCTGTCAGTGACATGACCTGTCTATTATGTGTATGTGTGAGCTAATATATATACTGTCGGGGGGAGGGCTTCCTGTTAGCTGGGGATTTATCAGGCTGCTAATAGCAACCAAACACAGCTCAGCTCCTACTTTGCTACAGTTAATTAATCTGAGCTCTGATTGGTTAATATAGGCAGGACATTCTCAGTATAACAAAGCTTGTGTGAGGTAATAGCATGTTGTTAGGGTGTGTTGGTGGAAAGGCTGATGTCAGTCACATTACCTCTATGTGAGAGGATATAGAAACTGCCAGTTACAGACTATTTTTACCACAAAAATGCCTCATAAGAAAAGGAATTCCATGGCACGAATGTCAGCTGATGCGAAAAGAAAAGCTGCATTACGAGCCAATGAAAAATGTGAAGACCGAGAAACAAGGCTGACACACATGAGAACAGCAGCTGCTTTCTCAAGGGCCAATGAACTTTCTGAGGAGAGGGAAGCGAGGCTTGCAGACAAGAGAACAAGAACTGCTTCCTCAAGAGCCAATGAATTTTCTGAGGAGAGGGAAGCGAGGCTTGCAGACAAGAGAACAAGAACTGCTTCCTCAAGAGCCAATGAATTTTCTGAGGAAAGGGCAGCGAGGCTTGCAGACATGAAAACAAGAGCTGCTTCCTCAAGAGCCAATGAACTTTCTGAGGAGAGGGAAGCGAGGCTTGCAGACAAGAGAACAAGAACTGCTTCCTCAAGAGCCAATGAACTTTCTGAGGAGAGGGAAGCGAGGCTTACAGACAAGAGAACAAGAACTGCTTCCACAAGGGCCAATGAACTTTCTGAGGAGAGGGAAGCGAGGCTTGCAGACAAGAGAACAAGAACTGCTTCCTCAAGGGCCAATGAACTTTCTGAGGAGAGGGAAGCGAGGCTTGCAGACAAGAGAACAAGAACTGCTTCCTCAAGAGCCAATGAGTCATCTCAGCAGAGAGAAGGCCTACTTGCCGCTAAGAGAATTGCTATTTCTTCCACCAGGGCACAGGAAATGGTTGGAGATTTGAAACATGCTGCCTTTTGTTACCTGTCAGACATAAACTATCAGGATAATCCTAAAGTTCAGATAGGAAAAATGGATGTGGTCTGCATGTACTGCAGTGCCCTGAAATGGAAAGATGAACCGCCAGGTTTATGCTGTGCAAATGGCAAGATAAAACTTCCACCTCTCCTGTTACCACCAGATCCCCTAAAGTCTCTGATGATGGGTACCAGTACAATATCAAAGCATTTCTTGGACAACATCAGGAAGTACAACTCCTGCTTCCAAATGACATCATTTGGTGCAACAAAAATGTTTACAACAGGATTTCTGCCGACATTCAAAGTTCAAGGACAGGTTTACCACTCAATTGGCTCACTGCTTCCATTACAAGGAGAAGAACCTCAATTTCTTCAACTCTTCTTCATGGGAAATGCAGAAGCAGAGGCTCAGCGGAGATGCTCTTTAATTCCTAACACTCGCCTTGATATTGTCACTATTTTGCAGCAGTTCCTTCACACCAACAATCCATATGTTCAACTTTTCAAGACTGCACTTGAATGCATGCCAAATGACGATTACAAAGTTGTAATTCGAGCTGACAAAACACCACAAGGTGAACATCAGCGACGTTTCAATGCTCCCACATTTGATGATGTAGCAATCTTGATTGTAGGCAATGATTTTCAAAGCCGTGACATTGTGCTTCAGAAAAGGAACAATAGTTTGCAACGAGTAGCAGAAACTCACAGGTCCTATGATGCACTGCAATATCCAATCATCTTTTGGCAGGGACAGGATGGCTATCACTTTGGAATACCTCAGACAGATCCTACAACAGGCAACCCTTCAGGAAAAAAAAGTGTCTGCCATGGACTTCTATGCATATAGGATCATGACAAGATTTGCAGAGGAAAATCACATCTTGAAATGCAGACACCTCTTCCACCAATTTATTGTTGACATGTATACAAAGATTGAGAGTGAACGTCTTTTATATATCCGACTAAATCAAAAGAAGCTCACGGCAGAGGAATATATTCACCTTAGAGATGCTGTTGCAAATGATGCTGATCCAAAAGAGTTGGGGAAAATGGTTATTCTTCCATCAACTGTCACTGGAAGCCCACGACACATGCATGAATACACACAGGATGCAATGACTTATGTGAGAAAGTATGGCCGTCCAGATCTTTTCATCACCTTTACTTGCAATCCTGCCTGGGAGGAAATTGGAGGGCACCTGTTGCCGGGCCAAAAATCAGTGAATCGCCATGACCTTATTGCTCGGGTTTTCAAACAGAAACTTTCAAAAATGATTAATCTCATCACAAAATCACATATTTATGGTGAGACGCAATGCTGGATGTATTCAGTTGAATGGCAAAAAAGAGGCCTTCCTCACGCCCACATCTTGATCTGGCTGAAGCAAAAAATACAGCCTACCGAAATTGACAATATCATCAGTGCCGAATTGCCAGACCTTCGGATTGACCCATTGCTGTTTGACACCATCACAAAAAACATGATCCATGGTCCGTGTGGGAGTCTCAACAAAAATTCTCCCTGTATGATTGATGGCAGGTGTTCAAAGCATTACCCACGATCCCTGGTTCAAGAAACCCAAACAGGACAAGATGGATATCCAGTCTACCGAAGAAGAAAGCCAGGGGATGGTGGTTTCACAGCAAAGGTCAAAATGCGTGTTGGATCATCACTCCAAGAGATAGAAATTGACAACAGGTGGGTAGTGCCTTACAACCCTTTGCTCTCAAAAATCTTCCAGGCCCACATAAATGTCGAATCTTGCCACTCTGTGAAATCTATCAAGTATATCTGCAAATATGTCCACAAAGGAAGTGATCAAGCAGTTTTTGAACTCCAGAACAATGGACCTATTATTGATGAAGTGGAGGCATTCCAGATGGGCAGGTACATAAGCAGCAATGAAGCTGTTTGGAGAATACTAGGCTTCTCCATTCATGAGCGCTACCCACCAGTTGTGCATCTGAGTGTGCACTTGGAAAATGGACAGAGAATTTATTTTAACCCAGCAAACTTGCAGCAGCAGCTCCTAACACCACCTAAGACCACCCTCTTGGCATTTTTTGAGCTGTGTCAACAAGACCCTTTTGCAAAAACAATTCTCTACTGTGATTTACCAAAGTACTACACTTGGAATGCCTCCAGAAAAACACTGGAACGGAGGAAACGGGGCCTTGATATTGAAGGCTATCCAGGGGTGAAAGCAACTGATACGCTTTGTCGCGTCTATACTGTTCATCCGTCAAATGCAGAGTGCTTCTACCTGCGCATGTTACTTCATGTTGTCAAAGGCCCTACATCATTTTCTGACTTGAAGACCGTCGGAGGCCATGTGTGTGAAACATTCAGGGAAGCTTGCCAAAGAAAAGGACTTCTGGAAAATGATGGACACTGGGACATGACCCTCAGTGAAGCTGCAGCCACACAAACCCCAAAGCGACTAAGACACCTCTTTGCTATTATTCTAACAACATGTAGCATTTCAAATCCTCTTGAGATTTGGACAAAGTTCAAAACTGATCTCAGTGAGGACATCCTCATGCAGATTAGAAGGGAAAATCCTCAGCAACTCATCAACTTCACTGAGGAAATGTTCAATGAAACGTTAATGCTCCTTGAAGACCAGTGCATAGCAATGTCAGGAAAAGCCTTACAGTTGCTTGGTTTGGTTGCTCCAATAAGAAATCCTGAAGGCATCCAAATGTGTAGGGAGATTTTCATAGAAACAAACTATAATATTGATGAACTGACAGCATGTGTGTCTCAGAACGAGCCAATATTGGTACCAGATCAAAGGGACGCCTATAACTATATTTTAAGTTTCAGTGAAACCAACAAAGGTGGGATTGTCTTCCTCGATGCTCCAGGTGGAACAGGAAAGACATTTGTAATCAACTTGCTCCTGGCAAAATTTCGACAACAAAAAAAGATTGCACTTGCAGTGGCATCTTCTGGAATTGCAGCTACGCTTTTAAACGGTGGCAGGACAGCACATTCGACATTCAAACTACCACTTAACCTGTCTCAGTGACAGCCCCGTGTGTAATATTGCCAAGGGATCAGGACTGGCCAAATTGCTTCAAAAATGCAGTGCTATCATTTGGGATGAATGCACCATGTCACACAAAAGGGCTCTGGAAGCAGTGGACAGACTTCTGCAAGACCTGCGTAGCAACAAATATATCATGGGAGGAGTAGTTGTTTTGGCAGGTGACTTCCGCCAAACACTATCTGTTATTCCAAGATCAACCCCTGCAGACGAACTCAATGCCTGTCTGAAAGCATCGTACCTTTGGAGAAAAGTAAAGAAAATGTCACTGAACACAAACATGAGGGTCTACATGACAGGCGATGTTTCTGCTGGACTGTTTTCGAGCCAGCTGTTGACTATTGGAGATGGCAAGGCACCAGTAAACTCAACCACTGGACAGATCACCTTCCCAAGCAACTTTTGTTGCATTGTGACTTCCATTGAGGAGTTGAAAGCAAAGGTTTTTCCAAACATTCAAATCCACTTCAAAAATTCTGGCTGGCTGTGTGAAAGGGCTATTCTAGCTCCCAAAAATGACAGCGTCAACAAGATCAATCTTCAAATTCTAAATCTCCTTCCAGGTGTGTGCACAACCTACAAGTCAGTAGATACAGTAATAGACCCTGCTCAAGCATTATTTTATCCAACTGAGTTCCTCAATTCCTTGGAGCCACAAGGACTTCCTCCTCACAACCTCTTTCTAAAACCTGGAGCACCTATTCTGTTATTGAGAAATTTGGATCCACCAAAGCTGTGTAATGGAACAAGACTCTTGATTAAGAACCTGTTTCCACATGTAATTGAGGCAACCATTTTGACAGGATGTGCCACAGGAGAAGATGTTTTCATTCCAACAATTCCTCTCATTCCATCTGATTTGCCGTTTGATTTTAAACGCCTCCAGTTTCCTGTTCGACTGGCATTTGCTATGTCCATCAACAAGGCTCAGGGACAGTCCTTGAAAGTAGTTGGAATCGATTTACAGTCTCCATGCTTTTCTCATGGTCAACTTTATGTGGCCTGTTCAAGAGTTGGAACAGCCAAAAATCTGTTTGTCTTTGCACCTGAAGGAAAAACTAAGAATGTCGTTTCTCAAAAGGCTCTCGAATAGGTTGTAGAAGATTACTTCATATTACTTGGCCAATTTAATTAAATCTGTGTGGAATATCTCTGGTGCTGAAATATATGTTGTAAAATGCTTATATTATCTTAGTTTTTGCCTTTTAATAATTACATTTCTATCTATTTGTTTTGTGGTTTTTGTGTGCAGAATAAATTTTTGTTAACACATTCTATTTTGCTTACAGCAGTTATTAACCCGGGCGAAGCCGGGTAGTACAGCTAGTCTAATATATAAAGCTGAATGTGTGTATGTGTGTATGTCCGGGATTGGCATCTGCACCGTCGCAGCTACAGCCACAAAATTTTGCACAGTCACACGTCTGGGCCCCGAGAGCGTCCTAGCCTATGTTGTGAGGCGAAATTTTAAACCCGCATGTTCCAATTCACCAAACAATTTTGCCCCTATCTACATAATGGGGAAAAAGTGAAAGGAAAAGTGTTGAAGGCAAATTGACAGCTGCCAGATGTGAACAAGGGGGACTTAAAGAATGAGAGTGATGGTGCCAAAGAGTAAATACCGTACAGTTGCTAAGGTGGGGCCCCGACATGGGATGCTCACCACACACGGGGATATGAACACCCACGCACAAAATGCGCCACACACTACCACGTGCTTGAACACATATACCACCCTCAGCACACATTTCACCACACATACACCAACCTCGCCACACAAAAGTTGAAACACAAAAGTCGCCGCTCAAAACTCGCCACGCGCAACACTCACCACATGCAAAACTAGGCTCACGCAAAATTCGCCACACGTGCAAAACTCACCTCATGGAAAACTCGCCACACGCAAAACTTGCACCCGCGGAAATATTGCCACATGCACAAAAGTTGCAACACATGCAAAAGTTGCCTCACACAAAACTTGCACATACTCAAAACGCACCACACATAAAACTCGCCACTCGCAAAACTCGCCATGCGCAAAACGTGCTGCACACAATTTGCTACAATAACCTGTCACATGCAACTCGATACACAAAAAGTTGCTACACGCATGTCGCCACACATGACCTGTCTATTATGTGTATGTGTGAGCTAATATATACTGCCAGGGTGAAGGGCTTCCTGTTGGCTGGGGATTTATCAGGCTGCCAATTTAGCTTACAAATACTGAGGTAAAAATACTGACCAAATAAAGTGTGAACGCGGTCTAATACAGGAGGAGATGACATACAGATATATACTATATACAGGGGAGATGACACACAGATATATACTATATACAGGAGAGATGACACACAGGTATATACTATATACAGGAGGAGATGACACACAGGTATATACTATATACAGGAGGAGATGACACAGGTATATACTATATACAGGAGGAGATGACACACAGGTATATACTATATACAGGAGGAAATGACAAACATATATACTATATACAGGAGGAGATGACACAGGTATATACTATATACAGGGGAGATGATACACGTGTATACTATATACCGGAGGAGATGACACACAGATATATACTATATACAGGAGGAGATGACACACAGGTACATACTATATACAGTAGCAGATGACACACAGGTATATACTATATACTGGAGGAGATGACACACAGGTATATACTATATACAGGAGGAGATGACATACAGGTATATACTGTATAAAAGAGGAGATGACACATGGGTATATAGAGGAGGAGATGACATACAGCAGGTATGTACTATATACAGGGGAGATGACATACAGGTATATACTATATACAGGAGATGACCTACAGGTATATAGTATATACAGAAGAGATGACATACAGATATATACTATATACAGGAGGTGATGACAGGTATATACACTATACAGGAGGAGATGACATACAGCAGGTATATACTATTTACAGGGGTGATGACATACAGGTATATACTATATACAGGAGATGATATACAGGTGTATACTATATATAAGGGAGATGACAAACATATACAGGTCCTTCTCAAAAAATTAGCATATAGTGTTAAATTTCATTATTTACCATAATGTAATGATTACAATTAAACTTTCATATATTATAGATTCATTATCCACCAACTGAAATTTGTCAGGTCTTTTATTGTTTTAATACTGATGATTTTGGCATACAACTCCTGATAACCCAAAAAACCTGTCTCAATAAATTAGCATATCAAGAAAAGGTTCTCTAAACGACCTCTTACCCTAATCTTCTGAATCAACTAATTAACTCTAAACACATGCAAAAGATACCTGAGGCTTTTATAAACTCCCTGCCTGGTTCATTACTCAAAACCCCCATCATGGGTAAGACTAGCAACCTGACAGATGTCAAGAAGGCCATCATTGACACCCTCAAGCAAGAGGGTAAGACCCAGAAAGAAATTTCTCAACAAATAGGCTGTTCCCAGAGTGCTGTATCAAGGCACCTCAATGGTAAGTCTGTTGGAAGGAAACAATGTGGCAGAAAACGCTGTACAACGAGAAGAGGAGACCGGACCCTGAGGAAGATTGTGGAGAAGGACCGATTCCAGACCTTGGGGAACCTGAGGAAGCAGTGGACTGAGTCTGGTGTGGAAACATCCAGAGCCACCGTGCACAGGCGTGTGCAGGAAATGGGCTACAGGTGCCGCATTCCCCAGGTAAAGCCACTTTTGAACCATAAACAGCGGCAGAGGCGCCTGACCTGGGCTACAGAGAAGCAGCACTGGACTGTTGCTAAGTGGTCCCAAGTACTTTTTTCTGATGAAAGCAAATTTTGCATGTTATTCGGAAATCAAGGTGCCAGAGTCTGGAGGAAGACTGGGGAGAAGGAAATGCCAAAATGCCTGAAGTCCAGTGTCAAGTACCCACAGTCAGTGATGGTGTGGGGTGCCATGTCAGCTGCTGGTGTTGGTCCACTGTGTTTCATCAAGGGCAGGGTCAATGCAGCTAGCTATCAGGAGATTTTGGAGCACTTCATGCTTCCATCGGCTGAAATGCTTTATGGAGATGAAGATTTCATTTTTCAGCACGACCTGGCACCTGCTCACAGTGCCAAAACCACTGGTAAATGGTTTACTGACCATGGTATTACTGTGCTCAATTGGCCTGCCAACTCTCCTGACCTGAACCCCATAGAGAATCTGTGGGATATTGTGAAGAGAAAGTTGAGAGACGCAAGACCCAACACTCTGGATGAGCTTAAGGCCGCTATTGAAGCATCCTGGGCCTCCATAACATCTCAGCAGTGTCACAGGCTGATTGCCTCCATGCCACGCCGCATTGAAGCAGTCATTTCTGCAAAAGGATTCCCGACCAAGTATTGAGTGCATAACTGAACATTATTATTTGATGGTTTTTTTGTTTGTTATTAAAAAACACTTTTATTTGATTGGATGGGTGAAATATGCTAATTTATTGAGACAGGTTTTTTGGGTTATCAGGAGTTGTATGCCAAAATCATCAGTATTAAAACAATAAAAGACCTGACAAATTTCAGTTGGTGGATAATGAATCTATAATATATGAAAGTTTAATTGTAATCATTACATTATGGTAAATAATTAAATTTAACACTATATGCTAATTTTTTGAGAAGGACCTGTATACTGAGGGGAAAATGAGAGGTGAAAATGAGGGGTGTGAGGTGAAAATGAAAAGGTGTGAGTGCAAAATGAGAGGAGTGAGGGAAAATAGTGGAGTGATTGGAAAATGACAGATGTGGCAGGTAACTGGTTCATGCAGCTTTACATGAACACCTGAGCCTTACACTATAGCTGGTCCGAATAACTAAAGCAATTGTTACCATCCACCTCTCGTGTCTCCCCTTTTCCCCATAGTTTGTAAGCTTGCGAGCAGGGCCCTCACTCCTCTTGGTATCTATTTTGAACTGTGATTTCTGTTATGCTGTAATGTCTATTGTCTGTACAAGTCCCCTCTAGAATTTGTAAAGCGCTGCGGAATATGTTGGCGCTATATAAATAAAAATTATTATTATTATTATTATAGATGTGAGGTTGAAATGACAAGTGTGAGGGGGAATGAGAAGTGTGAGGGGGAAAATGAGAGATGTGAGGCGGAAAATTTGAGGCGTGATGGGAAATTAAGAGAAGTGAGGTGCTATAACTAACTACAAATATTTACTATGCCCAGGCAACGCCGGGCTCTTCAGCTAGTAGATAGATAGATATGGGATAGATACATAGATAAATATATATGGGATAGATAGATAGATAGATAGATAGATAGATAGATAGATAGATAGATAGATAGATAGATAGATATGGGATAGATAGATATTGGATAGATAGATATGGGATAGATGGATAGATAGATAGACAGATAGATAGATAGATAGATAGATAGATAGATAGATAGATATGGGATAGATAGATAGATAGATAGATAGATATGGGATAGATAGACAGATAGATAGATAGATAGATAGATATGGGATAGATGCATAGATAAATATATATGGAATAGATAGATAGATAGATAGATAGATAGATAGATAGATAGATAGATAGATAGATAGATAGATAGATAGATATGGGATAGATAGATATTGGATAGATAGATATGGGATAGATATAAGTAGATATGAGATAAAAGATAGATAGATAGATATATAGATATGAGAGAGCTAGACAGACAGACGGACAGATAGATAGATAGATAGATAGATAGATATGGGATAGATAGATATGGGATAGATAGATAGCTATGGGATAGATAGATATATAGATAGATAGATAGATAGATAGATAGATAGATAGATAGATAGATAGATATGGGATAGATGGATAGATAGATATGGGATAGATAGATAGATAGATAGATAGATAGATAGATAGATAGATAGATAGATAGATAGATAGATAGATAGATAGATAGATATGGGATAGATAGATATGGGATAGATAGATATGGGATAGATAGATAGAATAGCTAGATGTCCTATAGATATATAATGTCACAATCCTCCTACATATAATACGTGTGTACACATTAGTGCCTTTCATCTGGCATTAAAGAGTGTTTAGCCTTATTTAACCTATTAAATGAATAAATAACAAAAAAATGAGGTAGCGCCCCCTCTAGTTTGGTAGATTTACATAGTACCACCATATTGATTGCACTAGTAACTGTGCTACACTGTGTCATCTGTGTATTTTCTTTTGTCTTCTTTTGCTCATGTTTTTTACCTGCCCATGTGCTATTCTATTTTTGTCCTTTGTCTACATAAAAGTATTAAGTTTTTGTCACAAAACTCTTGTTCTCATATTGTTTGATATATACAATAATAGCACAAGTCCCCAAAGGGGAATAACAAATACAGTTGAGAAATGTCTAAAAAAATGAAATTATGTAAAAGTTCAAATCATCCCACTTTTTCCAAATTAAAAATAAAGAAATTGAGAAAAAAAATAATCATATGTGGTATCATTGCATCAGTAAAAGTCCAATCAATAAAAAAAAATAAAAGGCCAGAGTCATATTGGCGTATCATATTCAATGCGAAAGCAATGAATGTGATATTGCTAATAAGGCCGGCGTCGCACTGGCATTTTAAACGGCCGAGTGCAATGCGACTTTTTGTCGCCCGTTTTCCTCGGTCCGAGGCAATCACAGCATGTGTGATTGTCTCAGACCGAGGAAAACTCTCGACTCACTCGCACCTATATAAGCCTATGGGTGCGAGTGAGACAGCGCACACCACTCGGATATCATCTGAGTGATGTGCGTTATAAGCGGACCCCTGTAATGGAGGAGATGGAGAAATTAATTTCTCCGCCTCCTCTACAGCTGTGCTCCAATCCTCCCTGTGCGAGAGACTCGGAGCACAGATGCATGACACTCGGCTCCTGCTCTGCTGCGAGCAGGAGCCGAGTGTCATTAGCATATCGCATCTGATGATCTCGCATCGGATGCAATACGCTAGTGTGACGCCGGCCTAACACTCGGCTCCTGCTCTACTGTGAGCAAGAGCCGAAGGTCAGTGCTCTGTGCTCCGATCCAATCGCATGAGAGGATCACAGCACAGGTGCAAAAGAGACAGAGAAATTAATTTCTCCTTCTCCTGCATTGTCAGCGTCCGAGGGAATCACACTGCACTCTGGTGATATCCGAGTGCAGTTTGTTGTTTTACATGAACACGTAGACTTATTCGAGCAGGAAAAAAAAGCCACTGAGAGCACAAGCATAGGATTAAATTGGTATGGATGCAATCCAATTTTTAATCAGATTGCATTAGCCCAATTTAATTGCAAGTGGGAGCAAACCTTAACCCAACCAGCAAACGGAGTAACAAGAAAAAAATCTATATTTTTTTGGATGCAACAACACTGCAAAAAATATGAAATAAGAGGCAATCAAAATATCGTATAAACATCTGCTCAATACTAAAAAAACAACAACCCTATTGACCAAATATGTACGGGATTCGAAAAAGGGTTATACAAGCATATTTTTTTTTCACAAATTTCATATTTTTTTTTGCACTTACATAAAAAAAAAATATGAATATTTGATACTGACTTGGAGAATTATATTGGCATGTGATTTTTACCATACAGTATAGTGAATATGGTAAATTTAAAAAAAAATTCTGGAATCGCTTTTTAAAAAAAAATATTTGCAGCACTTGAATTTTTTTGCCTTCTTTACATTATATCACTTGAAATGAATTATGTCACTCAAAAGGTCAACTTGTTCTGCAAAAAAAAATCAAGCCCTCATGTGGCTATGTTGACAAGAGTAATAAAACGATTGTGGCTTTTGGAAGAAAGAGAGGAAAAACAAAAACAGAAAATAGCCATTTTGGGGAGGTGTTAAAATCCTTATCTGCCAAACACAAAAAAGCGCTAAAAATATTAGGACCTCAGGACCCTGACACGACCAGCTGGGAGAGGTTTGAACCAGGTAAAATATTGGTTGACTGCTCGCATCCTAGATTGAGCACATGCAGACAGGCAGGTTTATGATTTTCCAAAGGCATACTATATTGAATTGATGTACATTAGCAAGTAGTTTTATTTTTCAAGGAACATTATTAAGAATAGTAAGGTTTATCAGAAAATCAATTTTACATGACAGAATCTTTTTCGATGCACAAGAAGACATTTAAATGTGTATGTGAAGAATAAAATATTACGCAACTGGAAAGCTAGTATGTTGTCAGAATATCCACTGTAACATAAAACGTCTATGGCTGCTTTCACACATCAGTTTTTTGCCGTCAGGCTCAATCCGGCGAATTTTGAAAAAAACGGATCCGTTGCAAATTGTGAAAAACTGACTCGACGGATCTGTTTTTTCACCGAATCTGACTAGTTTGTCTGGTCTGGAGCGAAATAGCTGATCTAGGGGGGGGTTTGGTGGGGGCGGGGGGAATGAGAGAGACCCTAGAATTGAAAATGCATGCTTAGTTTAAAAAAAAACGAATCTGTCTCCGGATTCCATCATTTGACGGATCCGGCGCCATAGGGTTCCATTATAGCAATTGACGGACGTTACTATGTCCGTTATTTGTGTCCGGCAAAAAAAACAGGCAGTGACGGATCCGGCGACAAACGGATGAAATGTGAGGCCATCCATCGCAATCCGTCGCTAATACAAGTCTATGAGAAAAAAATGGATCCGGCGGCAATTTTTGCCGGATCCGTTTTTTTCACAATTCGCCGGATTGTGCCTGACAGCAAAAACCTGATGTGTGAAGCAGCCTAACACTGCATAGCATGTAAGCACAGTGAGAATTTTAGAATCATCCTCTTGCACAATGAAATAGTGGCACATGAATCACGTTTCTTGTAACTTCCATTTGTATCTCACAATTTCAGTTATGTTCTTGTGGTTGAGCTGCAATATTATATAGATATATAGATGCTATCTATATTCTTATCCATTTTCTTCATTACATAGCCCTGAAAGGGAATCTGTCAACCCTCCTAAGGCCGGTTTCACATTTGGGGTTGTGTCCGCAGCGTTTCATCCGCAATAATCCGCATGCGTTGTGTATTCCTATATTTAACATTAGGGATGCATGTGTCTGCATTTGATTGCGTTTTGCCGCGTTTGACGACGCATGCGTCGTTTCGTCGTCTGCGGTTTGGCACGGTAAACGCTACATGTAGTAATTTTAGAGGCGTCAATTTGCAACCTAGAAACGTATGCGGTTGTTAGCAGTAGAAATGCGCCAAAAAAACGCATTGCTGTCTATGTGAACACATGCAGCAGCAAGCACATGCGTTTGCTTGCTTTCGTGAACACATGCGTTGCACCAGAGAAAAACATGTCTAGACACTGATTAGCCACCCCCCACATACAAGGTGATAAAGGGAGGGAGTGGACAGTTGCAGGTCATTACGCAGCAGACAGAGAAGCTTTCCAGACGCAGCAGAGCAGACACAGGAAGGAATCTACACTCAGAACAATGTGAGTATATCCTCGCCAATGCCTTTATTTTCTATTTTCTGTCTCTACATGTCCTAATTTCTTCCTTTCTGCATGCATCAGAATGTCTTCTTCTGATGAGGAGCAACGTCCTGGGCCTTCTGACGCTGAACATGTCAGTGAAGTGAGTACTCACCTCCTCAGATTGTAAGTATTCACTGTCGCATCTACACATATGACAATTTTTTTTTCATTTTTTTAGAGCACTTCTACTGCGGCAGAGGCTGGGCAGGAGCAGTGGGGTCACGGTCGAGAGTCAAGGTGGCAGCGTGTAAGTATACAAGGCTGACTATTTACTGTATCCTCACTTTAGTATTCTTGAATCTTCCTTTCTTTACTTTACTCTTTCTTTACAATTTTATTCTGGACTCCTTTTGCATCTTTAAACCGACTTTTTAGGGCAAATATCATAAATGCTCCGCCATAATATACATACAGGAACCGAAAGAAAATGGACACTAGAGCTAAAATTGAATATTTATTGAAAAATACGTATAAAAATTGAAGAACAACACTAACAAAGATAATAATAAAGGATGCAAAAAACAAGGAAAGGCTACACACTAGTGCCACATACTCATAGCCATACCAATATTAAATACATAGGCAAAAAGAGATGTACACTACTCCTATCATAGGAAGTCAATGGAAATAGAAAATATGTGCAATTTAATATGTAATACCCATAAATATAATGTAGAGACTACCAAACGTGTGAAAGACCATAATAATCAATAAATATATATATGAAATATCGGATAAAACAGGGCTTCACACGAAATAGGTTTCACATAGGAGCAAGGCTCATGATAGCAAGGCTAAGCTTAAAGGGAGGTTCATACATAGGAAAGTACACGGTGAAGCAGATAAGTATATAAAAGGAAAATCCCATATAGTATAAAGGCTGTATAAATAATTACCATAATATCCTATAAACCAACCTGTATTAGTACGTGGAAGAGGAGGCCCCGACGCGCGTTTCGCACAATAGCTTCCTCACTACACTAGTGTGTAGCCTTTCCTTGTTTTTTGCATCCTTTATTATTATTTTTGTTAGTGTTGTTCTTCAATTTTTATACGTATTTTTCAATAAATATTCAATTTTAGCTCTAGTGTCCATTTTCTTTCGGTTCCTTTTGTATCTTGACTTTCCTTATTCATGCCATGTCTCAGCCTCTGTTTTCTTTCTTTTCCTTATGTTAATGTATCCAACATTAATGTCTTTCTTTAATTTTTAGGTTCCAGAACGGGATGAAGACCTCATAGAAAATGACCTCCTCATCTCCCTGGTCCACGGGCGAGTCCCGTTGTGGGACACACGGGTTCCACAGCACTCGGACAACGGCGCCTATGGAATGAGGTGGCCAAAGCGATGTGGGATGGCTGGGACAACGCCCCTACTCAGGTCCGAAATGCATTTTGTAAGTATTGCAATGCAGTGTGAAGCAGCAGAGACCTTGGCCGTGCTCACACAACTGCGTGTGATGAGAGGAACTCTCAGGAGTTTCTCTCATCACACACAGTTGTGTGAGCACGGACAAAAGTACATTGTCTAACCATATTTTTTTGTTTTTTCAACAGTGCTCAAAGTCAAAACACGTTGGCATTCGATGAAGGACTGCTTCAACAAGGACCTGCGTCAAGAGAGCCGTGTTCCCAGTGGTTCTGGAGCAAGGATCCGAAAGTACAAATACCATCGCATTCTGGCATTTTTAAGACCGGTCCTTGCCCAGAGAACGTAAGTATTTATCTCGTGCATTTGGTTGTGTTGTATTGCCATAATCTGTATGTTTCTATTCCACAGGAGTTGGCGTCTGGTTAATTTTTGGTATTAATGTTTTTTTTCTTTTTTCACAGCACATGGAGCAGCACTGTTGGCCCAAGTTCTAGAGCGGTCCTTCATCAGACAGCCATCCAGCAGCGCTGCAGCAAGTGGGCCTGCCACACAAACTAGAGACCAGGAAGCTGGTCCATCAGGTCTTCCCCTTTCCGAGTCCTCTGCCTCTGCCCCTTTTTTGGGGGGCTCCTCCCAGCAGCGGCAGAGGGCATCGGACAGGTCCCTCATGCCCGAGTTTTTGCACTTGAGCTCGGTTTTTCATGATGGACTCAAGGCTTTGGGTGACCGAATTGATATTGCCATTAGCCACATGAATACACGTATCTAGGAGGTCACCACAAGCCTTGACCAAGTAAAAGCCGACCTCCAGAGGCCAGCACATCATTTTTTTAACCAAATTGAACAGGGCATGTCGGAACACCTTACTCCTGATCTCCAGCTTAGTGTCATGCAGGCCTGCAATGCTGCTTACCTGCAGGCTATGCAGCAGAGTTGGTATTTTCAGCGGACCGTGGCGGCATATCCACCTGTGCCTTCACTGTCATGATTAACCTCAATGCTGACCTCTGCTGCATACCACTGCACGGCCACCTCTATTCCTAGCACTGCCGGAACCCAGTACAGCACCACCACCATGCCAAGTGCTGTAGGACAGCCCACCGCCACCACCATGACAACCGCTGCTCCTGCTTGGACCTCCTCCAACCACGATGCAGCAGCAGGACCCTGGCATGGCCTTCCGTACCACCATTACGATGCAGCAGTGGGACCCTGGCATGGCTTTCCGCTCCACCCCCACCACGATGCAGCAGGACCCAGGCATGGCCTTCTGCTCTATGAGCACAATGGACCCTGGCATGGATTTCTGCTCCACCACCACGATGCAGCAGGACCCAGGCATGGCCTTCCGCTCTACGAGCACAATGGACCCTGGCATGGCCTTCCGCTCTACAAGCGCTATGGACTCTGGAATGGCCTTCGGCTCTACGAGCACTATGGACTCTGGCATGGCTGCACGCTCTACGAGCACTATGGACTCTGGCATGGCCTTCTGCTCTAAGAGCACTATGGACTCTGGCATGGTTGCACGCTCTACGAGCACATTGCAGCCAGACCCAGACAGGTCACCAACCATGCCACGACATATGAGCCCACCGAGGCTTCCCAGAACTCGGGGATCCCAGAAAGGGAGAAAAAATAAAAAACAGCGTACGATCAGTATTCCTCCCTCCTCACCTCCCAGTGCATCTGTAATGTCAGGTTTGTCTCACCCTTCCAGTGCGTCTCAGGCCTCTCATGTGTCAAGCCCTATCCTCGAACTACCAGACCCTACTAGTTTAATTGCCCCTTCTCCTGCCACCCCTGCGTCGTCCACACTTAGCCAGGCTTCACAGCTTCACACCCCCGTTTACATCACTCTACCCCAAGCAGGTGCAGTTAAATAAAAATTTTGTGCATAACAAAATAAATATTGTTTTTTGCCCCCAATTATGTGGGGTTTAATTGTATATTTCGCCGCCGGCAACACACACCGTGCGCCGCACACTTTATTTTTTGGCCACATCATAGCTCCAGTAGTTAGCAAGTAAAACACTGCAGCTTTGTGTGTCTTTAGTATAGAGATATAAGGTGGGCCAAAAAATTAATACTTGTATTATCTCTATAATCTCTTCCTTCTGCTTAAGCTACAGTCACACATAGCGACGCTGCAGCGATACCGACAACGATCCGGATCGCTGCAGCGTCGCTGTTTGGTCGCTGGAGAGCTGTCACACAGACAGCTCTCCAGCGACCAACGATCCCGAGGTCCCCGGTAACCAGGGTAAACATCGGGTAACTAAGCGCAGGGCCGCGCTTAGTAACCCGATGTTTACCGTGGTTACCATCCTAAAAAGTAAAAAAACAAACGCTACATACTTACCTACAGCCGTCTGTCCTCGGCGCTCTGCTTCTCTGGTCTGGCTGTGAGCGCCGGGCAGCCAGAAAGCAGAGCGGTGACGTCACCGCTCTGCATTCCGGCTGACCGACGCTCACAGCCAGAGCAGGAGGAGTGCAGAGCACAGCGCTGGAGGACAGACGGCTGTAGGTAAGTATGTAGTGTTTGTTTTTTTACTTTTAGGATGGTAACTAGGGTAAACATCGGGTTACTAAGCGCAGCCCTGCGCTTAGTTACCCGATGTTTACCCTGGTTACCAGCGAAGACATCGCTGAATCGGTGTCACACACGCCGATTCAGCGATGTCTACGGGGAGTCCAGCGACGAAATAAAGTTCTGGACTTTCTTCCCCGACCAGCGATCTCCCAGCAGGGGCCTGATCGCTGCTGCCTGTCACACTGGACGATATCGCTAGCGAGGACGCTGCAACGTCACGGATCGCTAGCGATATCGTCTAGTGTGACAGTACCTTTAGTCTGTGACTAGTGTTGCAGACTGAAGAGAAAATGGCGGCAATACAATGCAGAACTATACTCAACAGGTCAGGTGTCCAAAAACTCATTAGTTGGGACACCTGACCTGGTGAGTAGAGAACTGCCTTGTATAACCTCCATTTTCTCTTCTGTGTACGTAGTCTATTTCACACAAAGTGAAGGGACGATGGCGTTCATACAAGGCATATCTATGCTCACCTGGACATGTGTCAGAAATAGTGAATTCATGAGGCTGGTATATGTGCATCATGAATTCATTATTTCTGACACCTGACTTGATGAGTATAGATCTGTTTTGTATTAAACAGCCATCATCTCTTCAGTCTGCGTCCAATAGATACTGCAGAACAGAATCCGGACGCAATGACGTCAACAACCTTACCACTAACAACCTAAGGCTGCCGTCACACTAGCAGTATTTGGTCAGTATTTTCCATCAGTATTTGTAAGCTAAAACCAGTGGAACAACTAGAGGAAAAGTATAATAGAAAAATATGCACTACTTCTGCATTTATCACCCACTCCTGGTTTTGGCTTACAAATACTGATGTTAAATACTGACCAAATACTACTAGTGTGACAGCAGCCTTGGTTTGTAGAGGAAATACATAGTAGGCACGGTCAAAATACCAAAAAATAAAGTTTATTAACGAGAAATATTAGTAACATTTAAGAAAATAACTGGTACAGATAAAATCTCAACAGGACATTTACACAACATTGTCCTGCAATGACACACGTCCAATATCTGAATAAAAAAGGCAGCAAATTGGTCCCGCATGTGGCCAACTTCAGCAGTTGACCACAGCGGGTGATGCTGGTAATCGGGCAGTGGGTGTGCAACTGGTTCATCCAGTTCAATGTTGGGCCGCTCCTTAGCCATTATGTACGGTAATTGTGCAGAACCACACAGGCTTTGACCACCTCGTCGACTGTCTCCATTTTTAGATTAATAGATGATGCAAGAATGCGCCATTTCGAGACTAGAATCTCAAAGGTACACTCTACTGTTCTTCGGGCCCTGGTCAGTCTGTAGTTAAAAATCCTTTTAGTGTGGTTCAAGTCCCGACTGGAATATGGCTTCAGTAGGTTTTCACACATCTGAAAGGCCTCATCACCAACCATAGCAAATTGCAGTGGTGGACCTTGAGTGTTGGGAAGAGGTCGTGGCCGTGGAAAATTAAACTTTTTGCCATACACATGGCAGCCCATATCAGAGTTCTTAAAAGTCTGGGAATCGTTGCCACGGCCAAAAGCTCCAATGTCCATGGCGATGAAGCGACAGTCTGCATCTGCTATTGCCATGAGCACAACAGAAAAATATTTTTTATAATTGAAGTACTCCAATCCTGTTCTGGCTGGTTTGATAATGCGGATGTGCTTTCCATCTACCGCTCCCAAACAGTTGGGGAAATCACACACACTCCAGAATTTTTCCGCAATTACAATCCACATGTCCAAGGTGGGTAGGAGTATAAACTCATCCCGGAGTACATTCCACAACGCCCAGCAGGTGTCTGCAACTATTCCGGACAGGGTGGATATTCCAAGCCGGTATTGGAAGTGGAGGGATGATAAACTCTCTCCAGTTGCCAGAAATCTGGAAAAAAAAAAAACAATTGCAATCAATTCTATTTATGGTGTTATGCTAGAGACATAAAAGAAAACACCAAAAAAATACATGTCAGAACACCCAAAACTAGCACTGCATTTGGTTTTGATTTGTTACGTACCTTAATGTAACCAGCAGACGTTCCTCTGGTGGAATCGCTCTACGAAGCTGGGTGTCCTGTCTCCGTATGGCTCATTGGACACGAGCAAGCAAATCCCGGAACGAGTCTTGTGACATCCTTGTATATTCTGGGAATTTCTCCGGGTTGGCATTAAGCTCGCCATACAGCGTGTGATAGGCTCCAAGTCTCTCACGTAGTTCAATAATGGGGTGTCTCCAAAAACGCCTAAGACATCTCCTCCATCTTTCGCTATTTCTGTCTTGCTCCCAAGCAAACGCACAGGCAAGAAACAGCTTGATGCTTAAATCCAGGTTGAAATAAAAGCTCTCCATGCGAAGATCCATCATGACACGGGATACAGGAGCAAAATCTGAAGATTTCAGCTGTTCAAGGGTCTATATAAAGATATCCCATAATACACGCTCTCTGTAGTCACATTGGCAGTGTCTGGTTATCTAGATTTTTCTCCTGTAAAATTTGTCACCAAAAACGCAAACGCAGGAAAAAATGCATGGAAAAGCATGCAAACGCTGCGTTTTTTTAACCGCATGCGTTCCCGCGTGCGTCTAAAAAACGCCGCGTTTGTACGTGTTTATATGCGTTTTTTCCTGCACTTGCGGATGCAGATTAAACACTGCGGATTCTAACGCAAATATGAAAGTAGCCTAAGCCATCTGTATGACCATGTAAGTCGTGGGAGGTTGAATAAAATGATACCTTGATATCTGTGATCCGATGTCTTATTCAAATGAAATTCTCGTTTTTCTTAACATGTAATAATAATAATAATAATCTTTATTTATGTAGCGCCAACATATTCCGCAGCGCTTTAACAGTTTCAAACACAAAAGTCATAAGTAACAACGTTAACAATACAATAATTAAAGCAAAATAAGACGACCCTGCTCGTGAGAGCTTACAATCTGCAATGAGGAGGGGGAGATACAGAGTACAGGTGTGTATTTACAATGATGGATTTACAATCATGGTCCAGCCATCTTCAGGGGTTGGGGAATAGATGGGGATAGTGAATGGGCTACACACAAACATAACATAACATAACTTTGATTAGTGAACGTGATAGGCCGCTCTGAACAAATGTGTTTTGAGCGAGCGCCTAAAACTATGCAAATTATGGATGGTCCTAATATCTTGGGGTAGAGCATTCCAGAGGATTGGCGCAGCACGGGAACATGTAAATGAGCTGTTCAAATATATCAGTATGTTGAATACAGATGTCCATGAGATTCAGCCTCCAGAGCTTATTTCATGTGAAAGGGGGTGTTGCCAATGTGAGACATGTAATGAATGACAGTGACTGATCTCACTGCAGAACTGTGTATGATTACAAAGTTCCTAGAGTACAGGAGACAAATGTGATTACATAGCTTTAATCTCCCACAGCCAGTGTGCAGGGAGAGGCTGTGTGGCAGATCTAACAACACTGTGAGGAGAGCTTCTAGAAATGTTTGTAATGAAGCAAAGCTCAGTGTCTGTTATTGTATGTCTCACATAGGATAATCTGTCCTCCTAATATCAATGCATAGCTGTACCTGATTTCACTTCTTCAGCTTCAATTTCACAACCAGTCAGTGTGGGAGGAGGGGAGTACAGTTGAGCTGAACTGACACCATGAGAAGAGATCTTCAACTGCAGATGTGTTTGCAAATATATAAAGTGCACATACAAATAAACACACACACACCCTGAATAAATATTAGTTAAAGTCAGCCACTGCTCGGTATCTGAGCTGCAGATGTGTTTGGAATGAGACAATGTTTAGCTCTGCTGTACTTGTACTTTATTAGTTATAATTACACACAGCTCTGAATTAAGATCAGAAGAGCTTGTAGTGAGCAGTGTGAGATGTCAGCAGTAGCAGTGAGGAAAGCCAGTGAGGGGCTGTCAATCAGGCTAGTTGTCTGGAATCCGAGGTTGAACTTTCAAAAATGGTTACACAGTGTCCTGCTGTGATGGTCTTTGATAAGGAAGGGGGGACTCAAACTGTCTCTGAAACTGGGACCCTAACTATCTTTGTCCCTGGGATACTCTTGAAAGTAGAGAGGCCCGAGTCTCCAACCTTACTGTGCTCCATCATCATCTGTTCCCTCCCACACCTCATGAGGTCTGGGATAGAACTTTAAGGTAAAAAAAAACACAAAGACAAAACAAGGATAACAGTAAGCAGCAAACAAACAAATACTCACCAAGAAGTATATAGGGAAGAATAGGAATGTATCAACCAAATGTGAGTAGGACAATGAGAAAAACATATACCCAAAAACAGTACGCAACAATCTCCAGTAGCAACAACAAACTACTATTCAGCACAGCATCTCAAAGGATCTAGGAAGCAAAGCTTTCACTGGCAAAACAGAGAAGGTCTGGCCAGGTTTTATAGGGAAAGATAATAACCCGATCAGAAGCAACTGAAAATGGAGCAGCAAACTTTTGACCAGCATAGAAAGGGTCATTAGCCTCTGCAACACCAAAGGAAACCAAATCCACTTAATATGTAGCACAAACAGACAGGCTAAATGGAAAATCTGTGATTCACAATACGTAGTGATCTTCTAACCCCAGATCTCCTAGGAGGATGTGACACACTGGTGACATATAGCCATAGTCAAATAGATTTTCAAATTATGCACACCTGCTTTATCAGGTAAAACATTTTAATTAATGTATACAGATAACATTGTGAAATCTCGTTATAGAGGCACTTTAATAAGCATGTTATCCACATTTTATCTCCTGCATACATTGGTATGAGAGTATTTAAATAGGGTAACCCTCAATACATTTCGTGTTTGTAATTTTGTATTTTTTTCTGCTTTCATATTTGTTGCGTCCCCATTACGATGTGCCCATTCACTGCCCCATTTTTTGGGGGGCTTCTTTTTACAATGGTCAGCAGGCCACTATTCGTAATGGCAGTGCCATACTTTACCATCAGTAAGGCTTTCATTAGCCGAAACACGTAGGTCTAATTTTCTGCCCTGCTGGATGATATGCACACTGTTTACAATTGTTTTTAGATGAACAAATAAATGTAGATTTTACTCCCATCGGTTGACTTGGTCTCCCTGGATTCATTTTTCATGTTTTGTCATCAAGCTGCACCCTGGGATGTTCTGTGTGGGACAATGAACTGCATCCATCATTCTAATGGTGAGCTGGCTCTACCTCCCCCGACTCCCTTGTCTTCCACACTTAACCATTGTCTCAGGAAAACATAATTTATTTTATTAGAAGTCTGATGTCAGTAAGGCTACTTTCACACTAGCGTCGGAATCTCCCCGTCGCAATGCGTCGGGGAGAGATTCTGACGCTAGCGTTTAACGCATTGCACAATGGAGGCAGCGGATGCATTTATCCGGCGCATCCGCTGCCCCATTGTAAGGTGCGGGGAGGTGGGGGCGGAGTTCCGGCCGTGCATGCGCGGTCGGAAAAAGCGGTCCGTCAGGAGCAAAAAACGTTACATGTAGCGTTTTTTGCTCCCGACGGTCCGCAGAAGCACGACGCATCCGTCGCACGACGGATGCGACGTGTGGCAATCCGTCACAAATGCGTCGTCAATACAAGTCCATGGGGAAAAAACGCATCCTGCAAGCACTTTTGCAGGATGCGTTTTTTCTGCAAAACGATGCATTGTGACGGATTGCAGAAAACGCTAGTGTGAAAGTAGCATAAGGGCCAACATTGCGACTGTCCTTATGTAGGGACAGTGTGATGACTCTGACCTTTACAGCATTGATTTTGGCAGAGCATCATAGAAGGAGGAATTTATTAAAGTGTGAGAGCAACTATATTTAATGCCAGAAGGATGTATGTAGAGCGAGAAACATAGCCAGAAAAATACTAGAAAACAGGAGAAGTCCCAGAAGATTGGAGGAGGGCAAATGTTGTCCAGCTCTTCAAAAAAAGAAAAGAAGATGGAGCCAGGAGATTACAGGCCAGTGAGCCTTACTTCTATACCAGGAAAGATATTTGAACACATTATTAAACAACATGTATGTAAGTATTTGGATAAAAATACAGTAATTAACCAGAGCCAGCTTGTGTTTATAGCAAACAACTCATGCCAGATTAATCTAATTTCCGTCTATGATGGAACCAGTGGCTGGATGGATCAGGAGAAATGCGGTAGATATAGCATATCTTGACTTCATTAAGCATTTCATAAAGTACCTCATACTATCCTTATTGAAAAAATTGACCAAGTATGGGATTGACAACGGTGCGGTTAGGTGGATTCATAACTGGCTCAGTGATAGCACTCAAAGATTGGTAATAAATGGTTACACATCTATGGAAACGTGTTTCAAATGGGGTACCACAAGGCTCTGTCCTGTCCCCAGTGTTGTTCAACATTTTTATAAAGGGTCTAGATAAAGGAACTTAAGGTAAACCAATCAAATTTGCAGGCGATGCAAAATTAGGAGGCATAGATAACAACAAGGAAGGCATAGCAAGGATTCAGAAGAATCTAGATAAGCTTGAACAATGGGCAGTGACTAAAGGTACCGTCACACTTAGCGACGCTGCAGCGATACCGACAACGATCCGGATCGCTGCAGCGTCGCTGTTTGGTCGCTGGAGAGCTGTCACACAGACAGCTCTCCAGCGACCAACGATCCCGAGGTCCCCGGTAACCAGGGTAAACATCGGGTAACTAAGCGCAGGGCCGCGCTTAGTAACCCGATGTTTACCCTGGTTACCAGCGTAAAAAAACAAACAGTACATACTTACATTCTGCTGTCTGTCCCTTGCCGTCTGGTTCCTGCACTGACTGCTGGCCGTAAAGTGAAAGTGAAAGCACAGCACAGCGGTGAGTCACACAGCGGTGACTCACCGCTGTGGCTGTGCTCTGCTTTCACTTTACGGCCAGCAGTCAGTGCAGGAACCAGACGGCAAGGGACAGACAGCTGAATGTAAGTATGTACTGTTTGTTTTTTTACGCTGGTAACCAGGGTAAACATCGGGTTACTAAGCGCGGCCCTGCGCTTAGTTACCCGATGTTTACCCTGGTTACCAGTGAAGACATCGCTGAATTGGTGTCACACACGCCGATTCAGCGATGTCTGCGGGGAGTCCAGCGACCAAATAAAGTTCTGGACTTTCTTCCCCGACCAGCGACAGCACAGCAGGATCCTGATCGCTGCTGCCTGTCACACTGGACGATATCGCTAGCGAGGACGCTGCAACGTCACGGATCGCTAGCGATATCGTCTAGTGTGACGGTACCTTAACATAATGGTATTTAACAGGGAGAAATGCAAGAATCTACTTCTGGGCAATAAAAGCCAAAATAACATCTACAGAATGGAATCTATAGAACTAAGCAACAGTACGTGTGAAAAAGAATTGGAAATATTAATGGATCATAGACTGAACATGAGTCAACAGTGTGATGCAGCAGCAAAATAGGCAAACGCAGTTCTAGGTTGTATTAAGAGAATCATAGAGTCTAGATCATATGAAGTAGTTATCCTCCACTACTCCTCCTTGGTCAGGTGTTATGTTTGCTAATGACAGGTGTTATGAAGGCAATCCAGAAACACAGTGTGCTTAGCGATCAGAGCGCACACAGTGATCTGACAAATACCCAAAAATACAAGAACGAGCTCTGAGACGTGGAAACTCTGTAGACTGCACACCTGATCCTATCCTAAACACAACTAAAAGCGGCTGTGGATTGCGCCTAACAACTACCTAGGCAACTCGGCACAGCCTAAGAAACTAGCTAGCCTGAAGATAGAAAAATAGGCCTGACTTGCCCCAGAGAAATTCCCCAAAGGAAAAGGCAGCCCCCCACATATAATGACTGTGAGTAAGATGAAAAGACAAAATGTAGGGATGAAATAGATTCAGCGAAGTGGGGCCTGATATTCTAGGACAGAGCGAGGACAGTAAAGCGAACTTTGCAGTCTACAAAAAACCCTAAAGCAAACCACGCAAAGGGGGCAAAATAAACCCACCGTGCCGAACTAACGGTACGGCGGTACACCCTTTGCGTCTCAGAGCTTCCAGCAAAACAAAGACAAGCTGGACCGAAAAAAAGCAACAAAAAAGCAAAAGCACTTAGCTATACAGAGCAGCAGGTCACAGGAACAATCAGGAGAAGCTCAGATCCAACACTGAAACATTGACAAGGAGCAAGGATAGCAGCATCAGGCGGAGTTAAGTAATGAAGCAGTTAACGAGCTCACCAGAACACCTGAGGGAGGAAGCTCAGAAGCTGCAGTACCACTTGTGACCACAGGAGTGAATTCAGCCACAGAATTCACAACAGTACCCCCCCTTGAGGAGGGGTCACCGAACCCTCACCAGAGCCCCCAGGCCGACCAGGATGAGCCGCATGAAAGGCACGAACAAGATCGGAAGCATGAACATCAGAGGCAAAAACCCAGGAATTATCTTCCTGAGCATAACCCTTCCATTTAACCAGATACTGGAGTTTCCGTCTAGAAACACGAGAATCCAAAATCTTCTCCACAATATACTCCAATTCCCCCTCCACCAAAACCGGGGCAGGAGGCTCAACAGATGGAACCATAGGTGCCACGTATCTCCGCAACAACGACCTATGGAATACATTATGTATGGAAAAGGAGTCTGGGAGGGTCAAACGAAAAGACACAGGATTGAGAACCTCAGAAATCCTATACGGACCAATAAAACGAGGTTTAAATTTAGGAGAGGAAACCTTCATAGGAATATGACGAGAAGATAACCAAACCAGATCCCCAACACGAAGTCGGGGACCCACACGGCGTCTGCGATTAGCGAAAAGTTGAGCTTTCTCCTGGGACAAGATCAAATTGTCCACTACCTGAGTCCAGATCTGCTGCAACCTATCCACCACGGAATCCACACCAGGACAGTCCGAAGACTCAACCTGTCCTGAAGAGAAACGAGGATGGAACCCAGAATTGCAAAAAAATGGAGAAACCAAGGTAGCCGAGCTGGCCCGATTATTAAGGGCGAACTCAGCCAACGGCAAAAAGGACACCCAATCATCCTGGTCTGCAGAAACAAAACATCTCAGATATGTTTCCAAGGTCTGATTGGTTCGTTCGGTCTGGCCATTAGTCTGAGGATGGAAAGCCGAGGAAAAGGATAGGTCAATGCCCATCCTACCACAAGAGGCTCGCCAAAACCTTGAAACAAACTGGGAACCTCTGTCAGAAACAATATTCTCAGGAATGCCATGCAACCGAACCACATGCTGAAAGAACAAAGGTACCAAATCTGAGGAGGAAGGCAATTTAGCCAAGGGCACCAGATGGACCATTTTAGAAAAGCGATCACAGACCACCCAAATGACTGACATCTTTTGAGAAACGGGAAGGTCAGAAATGAAATCCATCGAAATATGTGTCCAAGGCCTCTTTGGGACCGGCAAGGGCAAAAGCAACCCACTGGCACGAGAACAGCAGGGCTTAGCCCTAGCACAAATCCCACAGGACTGCACAAAAGTACGTACATCCCGTGACAGAGATGGCCACCAGAAGGATTTAGCCACTAACTCTCTGGTACCAAAGATTCCAGGATGACCAGCCAACACCGAACAATGAAGTTCAGAGATAAGTTTATTAGTCCACCTATCAGGGACGAACAGTTTCTCTGCTGGACAACGATCAGGTTTATTCGCCTGAAATTTTTGCAGCACCCGCCGCAAATCAGGGGAGATGGCAGACACAATGACTCCTTCCTTGAGGATACCCGCTGGCTCAGATAAACCCGGAGAGTCGGGCACAAAACTCCTAGACAGAGCATCCGCCTTCACATTTTTAGAGCCCGGAAGGTACGAAATCACAAAGTCGAAGCGGGCAAAAAATAACGACCAACGGGCCTGTCTAGGATTCAAGCGCTTGGCAGACTCGAGATAAGTCAAGTTCTTATGATCAGTCAATACCACCACGCGATGCTTAGCTCCTTCAAGCCAATGACGCCACTCCTCGAATGCCCACTTCATGGCCAGCAACTCTCGATTGCCCACATCATAATTACGCTCAGCGGGCGAAAACTTCCTGGAAAAGAAAGCACATGGTTTCATCACTGAGCAATCAGAACCTCTCTGTGACAAAACCGCCCCTGCTCCAATCTCAGAAGCATCAACCTCGACCTGGAACGGAAGAGAAACATCTGGCTGACACAACACAGGGGCAGAACAAAAACGACGCTTCAACTCCTGAAAAGCTTCCACAGCAGCAGAAGACCAATTATCCAAATCAGCACCCTTCTTGGTCAAATCGGTCAATGGTTTGGCAATGCTAGAAAAATTACAGATGAAGCGACGATAAAAATTAGCAAAGCCCAGGAACTTTTGCAGACTTTTCAGAGATGTCGGCTGAATCCAATCCTGGATGGCTTGGACCTTAACTGGATCCATCTCGATAGTAGAAGGGGTAAAGATGAACCCCAAAAATGAAACTTTCTGCACACCGAAGAGACACTTTGATCCCTTCACAAACAAAGAGTTAGCACGCAGGACCTGAAAAACCATTCTGACCTGCTTCACATGAGACTCCCAATCATCTGAGAAGATCAAAATGTCATCCAAGTAAACAATCAGGAATTTATCCAGATACTCACGGAAGATGTCATGCATAAAAGACTGAAACACAGATGGAGCATTGGCAAGTCCGAACGGCATCACTAGATACTCAAAATGACCCTCGGGCGTATTGAATGCAGTTTTCCATTCATCTCCTTGCCTGATTCTCACCAGATTATACGCACCATGAAGATCTATCTTAGTGAACCAACTAGCCCCCTTAATCCGAGCAAACAAGTCAGATAACAATGGCAAGGGATACTGAAATTTAACAGTGATCTTATTAAGAAGGCGGTAATCAATACACGGTCTCAGCGAACCATCCTTCTTGGCTACAAAGAAGAACCCTGCTCCCAGTGGTGATGACGATGGGCGAATATGTCCCTTCTCCAGGGATTCCTTCACATAACTGCGCATAGCGGCGTGTTCGGGCACGGATAAATTAAATAATCGACCTTTAGGGAATTTACTACCAGGAATCAAATTGATAGCACAATCACAATCCCTATGCGGAGGTAGAGCATCGGACTTGGGCTCTTCAAATACATCCTGATAATCAGACAAGAACTCTGGGACCTCAGAAGGGGTGGATGACGAAATCGACAAAAATGGAACATCACCATGTACCCCCTGACAACCCCAGCTGGATACCGTCATGGAATTCCAATCCAATACTGGATTATGGGTTTGTAGCCATGGCAACCCCAACACGACCACATCATGCAGATTATGCAACACCAGAAAGCGAATAACTTCCTGATGTGCAGGAGCCATGCACATGGTCAGCTGGGCCCAGTATTGAGGTTTATTCTTGGCCAAAGGTGTAGCATCAATTCCTCTCAATGGAATAGGACACCGCAAAGGCTCCAAGAAAAACCCACAACGTTTAGCATAATCCAAATCCATCAGATTCAGGGCAGCGCCCGAATCCACAAACGCCATGACAGAAAACGACGACAAAGAGCATATCAAGGTAATGGACAGAAGGAATTTGGACTGTACAGTACCAATGACGGCAGACCTAGCGGACCGCTTAGTGCGCTTAGGACAATCAGAAATAGCATGAGTGGAATCACCACAGTAGAAACACAGACCATTCAGACGTCTGTATTCCTGCCGTTTAACTCTAGTCATAGTCCTATCGCACTGCATAGGCTCAGGTTTAACCTCAGGCAGTACCGCCAAATGGTGCACAGATTTACGCTCGCGCAAGCGTCGACCGATCTGAATGGCCAAAGACAAAGACTCATTCAAACCAACAGGCATAGGAAATCCCACCATGACATCCTTAAGAGCCTCAGAGAGACCCTTTTTGAACAAAGCTGCCAGCGCAGATTCATTCCACTGAGTGAGTACTGACCATTTCCTAAATTTCTGACAATATACTTCTATATCATCCTGACCCTGGCACAAAGCCAGCAAATTTTTCTCAGCCTGATCCACTGAATTAGGCTCATCGTACAGCAATCCGAGCGCCAGGAAAAACGCATCGACACTACTCAATGCAGGGTCTCCTGGCGCAAGAGAAAATGCCCAGTCTTGAGGGTCGCCGCGCAAAAAAGAAATAATAATCAAAACCTGTTGAATAGGATTACCAGAAGAATGAGGTTTCAAGGCCAGAAATAGCTTACAATTATTTTTGAAACTTAGAAACTTAGTTCTATCTCCAAAAAACAAATCAGGAATAGGAATTCTTGGTTCTAACATAGATTTCTGATCAATAGTATCTTGAATTTTTTGTACATTTATAACGAGATTATCCATTGAAGAGCACAGACCCTGAATATCCATGTCCACACCTGTGTCCAGAATCACCCAAATGTCTAGGGGAAAAAAAAAAAATGAACACAGAGCAGGGGAAAACAAAAAAAAAAAATGATGTCAGAACTTTTTCTTTCCCTCTATTGAGAATCATTAGTTGGGCTCCTTGTACTGTTATGTTTGCTAATGACAGGTGTTATGAAGGCAATCCAGAAACACAGTGTGCTTAGCGATCAGAGCGCACACAGTGATCTGACAAATACCCAAAAATACAAGAACGAGCTCTGAGACGTGGAAACTCTGTAGACTGCACACCTGATCCTATCCTAAACACAACTAAAAGCGGCTGTGGATTGCGCCTAACAACTACCTAGGCAACTCGGCACAGCCTAAGAAACTAGCTAGCCTGAAGATAGAAAAATAGGCCTGACTTGCCCCAGAGAAATTCCCCAAAGGAAAAGGCAGCCCCCCACATATAATGACTGTGAGTAAGATGAAAAGACAAAACGTAGGGATGAAATAGATTCAGCAAAGTGGGGCCCGATATTCTAGAACAGAGCGAGGACAGTAAAGTGAACTTTGCAGTCTACAAAAAACCCTAAAGCAAACCACGCAAAGGGGGCAAAAAAAACCCACCGTGCCGAACTAACGGCACGGCGGTACACCCTTTGCGTCTCAGAGCTTCCAGCAAAACAAAGACAAGCTGGACCGAAAAAAAGCAACAAAAAAGCAAAAGCACTTAGCTATACAGAGCAGCAGGTCACAGGAACAATCAGGAGAAGCTCAGATCCAACACTGAAACATTGACAAGGAGCAAGGATAGCAGCATCAGGCGGAGTTAAGTAATGAAGCAGTTAACGAGCTCACCAGAACACCTGAGGGAGGAAGCTCAGAAGCTGCAGTACCACTTGTGACCACAGGAGTGAATTCAGCCACAGAATTCACAACAGTCAGGCCTCATCTGGAATACTGTGTCCAGTTCTGGGGACCACTTCTTAAAAAAGACAATGAGAAACTGGAGCAAGTTCAGAGAAGAGCTATCGGGATGGTAAGTAGACAAAGTATATCCTACAAGGAATGGTTAACGGATCTGGGAATGTTTAGCTTGCAAAAAAGAAGGCTAAGAGGAGACTTAATAGCTGTCTGCAAATATCTGAAGGGATGTTACAGTGTAGAGGGATCATCGTTATTCTCATTTGCACATGGAAACACGAGAAGCAATGGAATTAAACTGTAAGGGGGAAGATACAGATTAGATATTAAAAAAAAACTTTTGGACAGTCAGGGTGATCATTGAGTGGAATATGCTGCCATGAGAAGTGATGAGTTCCCATTCAAAGGAAGTCTTCAAACAGAGGCTGGACAGACATGGGTCTAAGATGGTTTAGTGAATCCTGTGCTGCTTTGCGCAGTGGGTTGGGCATGATGACCAGGAAGGTTTCTTCCAATTCTAACATTTTTTTTTTGGTTTCCCTCCCCTTTTCTTTGCGTCTCTTCACCATGTTTATATTCAGTCTGACTTGTCTTCTCCCACGCCTCTGGCTGTGCGCATGCGTGGTCTGTGTCCTGGAGTTCCGGTTCCCCGCGTCCATGTTACCTTGGTTACGCTGGGTACTCCGTCCCCATGCGGCCGGTCATGTGACGTGGGGACCGGAACTCCCGGACCTCCTGACTGCGCACGCGCCTGACATACCCGGGCCGCAGCGCTCGGATTAGGACGCTATAAAGAGCGTCTCTGCATACATCGTAGCCACCCCCTGACGAAGGAAAAATAACGTTCAGAAACGCGCATCGGGTGTGCGCGTAGACAGGATTAACCCCATCAGGTACATACTAACTCCATTTTAGGCTGCACTGCTGCACATTTCTATTATGGGTGCCGTAATGTGTTAAAATCGTGTGTCTTCATATAACTGCACTTTTACACTTCATTTGTTATACAATCTAATCGTTGCCATACATTGGCATATCACCATATTTTGTTTTCGGTGGTAGCTCTACGGAGGCACTGTTTGGATGTTGTGTGATATAAGACATCCATTATCAGCTATATGCTGTCTTTTCAATAATTTTTATTGTATATATATAAGCATTTACACGGTTGTGCAACAGCATTATACATAAAAAAGTTTTGTTCTTTTTATTTTTGCACTTGGTCACTTTAATTGTAGTATTGCACATGGTTGTCTTTTTGTGTATAAACAGTGAAAAGTGATTTTTGTTTTTTTTGCACTCTTTTAGTTATAGTATTCTTTTGTGCAGCCCACTTTGAATGTAATCCTGGTATTTTTTTGGGGGTGCCATTGCTGTAAAGAGAGATATATACAGCCTTCTATATCCTGTCACTACACGTCATTATTTATTATTGGATTAGTGTTGTTTTAAAATACATAATATTTATTTCCTTGATTGTTGTGTAATCATAGGCATTTCATGAATAAAGCCATATTTTTCCTACGCCTTTGTATAATTTCTCGGTACTTTGGTCTGTGTGGCATTGCGTTTGTTTCTTAGCTTCTCTTTCACAGTGGGTTTTCACTGTAACTCTGCACAGCGCACCCTGGTGGTCCTTTTATTGTATATTTTATATATATTATTGGCTTTTTTAGACTGTGATAAATATTTTTTTATTGTACGGGTGCACTGTGATATATATTCAATTTTAACATTCCAGAATTCTATGGTGGTCAATAGTAGCAACCATTAAAGGCGTTATCAATCCTAAGCAGTTCAGAACATTAACCCCTTAGTGATTAGGCCAAATTTTTAAAATCTGACCAGTGCTACTTAGGTGGCAATAACTCTGGAATTCTTCAACATATCCCAGTGATTTAGATATGATTTTTTCATGACACTTTATATTTTATAAAAATGGTAAATTTAGGTTGATATGGTTTGTGTTTATTTGTAAAAATATCAGAAATTTGTCAAAAAGTTTCCAAATGTCCAAATAATTGGATTTTTCATTTTTTCATTTCTATATTAATTTTTTCATAAATTTATTATTTTTTTTTTTTATCCTTTATTTCATCTTTCACATTTTCTTCATCTTTTTATTTAATTATGAGCTCTTGTACTGTTACTTTGGTGTTAATTTATTTACATGCTTAATCCCTTGGGTGGTGCATGTGGGCCTGCATGCACAATCTTCTGAATCTGATGTGTCTAATACCAATATTGATATTTGTATCTCATATTTCTGATCATATACTAAATTTGATTAGGGTTGAGTTTACTTAAATATAATTTCATGTTTAAATTTGCATGTGTTTTAATTGGTTCTAGATCACATGCTTTATGGTGTGATCTCAGATTGCAGGACAAATAGGGTAGCATATCGGTGGAGGCCTCCACCTTTGTGCTTCTTCTGTCCAGCCAACGAGAGTGGATTACTATCACCCGGTGGTCTGCTCCAGCTGATGCAGGGAAGGGGTGTGTAGAAAAGAGGCTTGTTTACACTCCAGTGATGCGTATGGTCACATGATAACCAGCCGATGTATCAGGGAGGGAGGCGTGTACCAATGACGTGTACGGTCACATGGCTCTCGGCCGTCGCCGCTCGCTCTGGAGTATGCGCACTATGATTTGTCACTATGACCCGATAATAGCGGCTCACACTTCCGGATCTATGCGGATGGGGGCACGTTACAGGTGTGATCATGTTGTGATCATGGGGTTTGGTTTAAATAGATGGACTTTTTAGTTGGGTCCCCATGTTCCTATGATCGGCTATGATGTACAAAGAAATGTTTTCTCTTATTTAGCTCCTAGGTGATTTTGTTTAGTATGCATTATACTGTATCTTTCCTCTTGAACCTCATAAAGTTATTTATTTATATCCAAATAATTTTACCTGGTCCTGTAGGATGTGATTAGTCCTTATTTATATGCATTTTGTACTTTCTCTTGATCCTTTGTAAACATTGTGCTTTCATTTATTTAGGGGCCTTATTGTCGGTCTCTATGCACCTGCCATTATTGTTGGACATACAGTTAGGGCCAGAAATATTTGGACAGCGACACAAGTTTTGTTATTTTAGCTGTTTACAAAAACATGTTAAGAAATACAATTATATATATAATATGGGCTGAAAGTGCACACTCCCAGCTGCAATATGATAGTTTCCACATCCAAATCGGAGAAAGGGTTTAGGAATCATAGCTCTGTAATGCATAGTGTCCTCTTTTTCAAGGGACCAAAAGTAATTGGACAATGGACTCTAAGGGCTGCAATTAACTCTGAAGGCGTCTCCCTCGTTAACCTGTAATCAATGAAGTAGTTAAAAGGTCAGGGGTGGATTCCAGGTGTGTGGTTTTGCATTTGGAAGCTGTTGCTGTGAGCAGACAACATGCGGTCAAAGGAACTCTCAATTGAGGTGAAGCAGAACATCCTGAGGCTGAAAAAAAGAAAAAATCCATCAGAGAGATAGCAGACATGCTTGGAGTAGCAAAATCAACAGTTGGGTACATTCTGAGAAAAAAGGAATTGACTGGTGAGCTTGGGAACTCAAAAAGGCCTGGGCATCAACGGATGACAACAGTGGTGGATGATCGCCGCATACTTAATTTGGTGAAGAAGAACCCGTTCACAACATCAACTGAAGTCCAGAACACTCTCAGTGAAGTAGGTGTATCTGTCTCTAAGTCAACAGTAAAGAGAAGACTCCATGACAGTAAATACAAAGGGTTCACATCTAGATGCAAACCATTCATCAATACCAAAAATAGACAGGCCAGAGTTAAATTTGCAGAAAAACACCTCAAGAAGCCAGCTCAGTTCTGGAAAAGTATTCTATGGACAGATGAGACAAAGATCAACCTGTACCACAATGATGGGAAGAAAAAAGTTTGGAGAAGAAAGGGAACGGCACATGATCCAAGGCACACCACATCCTCTGTAAAACATGGTGGAGGCAACGTGATGGCATGGGCATGCATGGCTTTCAATGGCACTGGGTCACTTGTGTTTATTGATGACATAAGAGCAGACAAGAGTAGCCGGATGAATTCTGAAGTGTACTGGGATATACTTTCAGCCCAGATTCAGCCAAATGCTGCAAAGTTGATTGGACGGCGCTTCATAGTACAGATGGACAATGACCCCAAGCATACAGCCAAAGCTACCCAGGAGTTCATGAGTGCCAAAAAGTGGCACATTCTGCAATGGCCAAGTCAATCTCCAGATCTAAACCCAATTGAGCATGCATTTCACTTGCTCAAATCCAGACTTAAGACGGAAAGACCCACAAACAAGCAAGACCTGAAGGCTGCGGCTGTAAAGGCCTGGCAAAGCATTAAGAAGGAGGAAACCCAGCGTTTGGTGATGTCCATGGGTTCCAGACTTAAGGCAGTGATTGCCTCCAAAGGATTTGCAACAAAATATTGAAAATAAAAATATTTTGTTTGGGTTATGTTTATTTGTCCAATTACTTTTGACCTCCTAAAATGTGGAGTGTTTGTAAAGAAATGTGTACAATTCCTACATTTTCTATCAGATATTTTTGTTCAACCCTTCAAATTAAACGTTACAATCTGCACTTGAATTCTGTTGTAGAGGTTTCATTTCAAATCCAATGTGGTGGCATGCAGAGCCCAACTCGCGAAAATTGTGTTACTGTCCAAATATTTCTGGCCCTAACTGTAATTCATCCTTCTGTTCAATGTTTGCTTTTTTTTTTTCGTTTTTTCTGTGTGATGTCATCTCTTATTAAATATGTTTTAGATATGACTCAATAAAATGTATACTTTTTTATATGTATTTATTGGAGGCTTTTTCTTGTGTGTAGGTTTCTCTGTCTGAGATGGTTTAGCGAATCCTGCGCTGCATTGTGCAGTGGGTTGGGCATGATGACCAAAGAGGTTTCTTCCAATTCTAACATTCCAGGATTCTATGGTGGTCAATATAGAAACCAATAAAAGCTTTATCAATCCTAAGCAGTCCAGAACATTAACCCCTTAGTGACCAGGCCAAATTTTTCAAATCTGACCAGTGTTACTTAGGTGGCAATAACTCTGGAATTCTTCAACATATCCCAGTGATTTTGATGCTTTTTCCTGACACTTTATATTTTATGAATATGGTAAATATAGGTTGATATGGTTTGTGTTTATTTGTAAAAATATCAGAAATTTGTCAAAAAATTGTAAAAATTAGCAATTTTCGAGCTTTGAATGATTATCCCTTTATTCTGGATAATCAGACCAGACATAATAGTTAATAACATTTCCTTCAAGTTTGCTTTACATCAGGATCATGTGTAAGATGTCCAAGAGCAAGGAAAGGTTCAGCGAGAAAGTTTGTATACAATGTAAAACATAGCTTTTATTTTAGCCATAGAAAAAATGCTCCATAGGGAAGTAGTTGGCAACACAGTGGAAAAGGTGGTCGCAGATGAAGAGTCTTATTTATAGTCCACTTGTTGTCTGAACAGTCTGGCATTTAAGAAGGTAGAAATCCAATAATGGGCATTGCCATGCCATAACATAATGTCCAATGAGGGAATATCAAAATGCCATACAGATAAAAAGTCACAAATATTCAAAACAAATGAAAAATAATATTTGCAATATTGCATTCCTCTACAGGCAACCCAGCAGATTGAGACACAACTTGGATTCTCCACATTTCCAAAAAGTATTGTCACACAACCACTAAAATTACATCAATTTCCACACAGTAGAAATACTGTAATAATCCTCTTACACCCTTTCCACTATAGGAAACCCACCAAATAGAGACCCAACTTGCATTTATTCTCATTTCAAAAATTTTATGTCACGCACTACTAAATTGTAATCAATATACACAAAGTAAAAAATACTATAATAGCCATCTGACACCTCTTCCACTACAGGCAACCCACCAGATGGAGACACAACTTAGAGTCTCCACATTTCAAAATATTATTGTCACACACTACTAAAGTGGCGTTAATTTCCACAGAGTAGAAACATTATAATGCCCTCTTACACCCCTTCCACTAAAGACAACCCACCATATGGAGACACAATTTGGATTCTCCACATTTCAAAATATTATTGTCACACACTACTAAAGTGGCGTTAATTTCCACAGAGTAGAAACATTTTAATACCCTCTGACACCCCTTCCATTACTGGCAACCCACCAGATGGAGACCCAACTTGGAGTCTCCACATTTAAAAAAAATTGTTTGTAACATCAGCAGCAGTGGCAACAGCATACACAGATGTCATGACAAAGATAGCACAGACTGGAATAATGTGAGATCAACGCATGACAATAAAAATGACAACTTCGCTTAGTCTGCACAATCTGCGACTGTGGGTGCAAAAGTCATTGGAGATCAATGACTTGTTCATTTTGATGAAAATTAGGCGTATCCATCAGGACACAACTAGAGATGAGTGAAGGTGTTCAGAAAACGTGCGCTAATCTCAAATTCGGCACAAACGTAGCACATTCGGATTCGTGTTCGCTTTCACTGGCATTTTTACTCAAAATCGGCAAAAGTCGGTCACAGTTCTGTAAATCATCGCTTTTCCACTAATGCTTTTGTATTACTATGGCTACGATAGTGCTGCTGTATGATCAGTGGGGAGAAGGGGAGACATGTTTAATGAAAGGGGGGGTGTGGAGAGGTTAAAGTAGCGTCTGAATAGATTACAGTAGGGGCGCACTCTTTTTTTTTCCCTTAACTTTATGTGTATTGATTCTGGCAACCAATCAGGGATCAGAAACCTTCTACAACATCATGACACAAGGTCTTCTGTGATTAGTTGCCGAAATCACATGTCCCTGGCAATATAAAAAGCGAACATCTTATTTTGCTGGTGCCATTTGCTCAGTGTCACAGTGCAGATAGGTCACTGCTGCGTGAGTGCTGGTGCTAAAAGTGAACTTGTCAGTGAAATAGATAGGTTCCTGTCCTGTGTGAAATCAATCTTCCAGCATCAAAGTAGATTGTGCAAAAACTGTATGACATTCTCCAGAGGCCCCATTTGCTACTCCAAATTGTTTGTGCTAAAACTGTGTTTTATTGGCAAATCAGAAGGCCAGATTTCCACTTGAAAATTGTTAGGCCTAATATAGTGGTGCAACCACAAGGCCCAATTAGCTACTTCAAATTGTTTGTGCTAAAACTGTGTTTCATTGGGTAATCAGAAGGCCAAATTTCCATTTAAAAATTCTTAGGTATAACAGTGTTGTTCAGGCTCACTATCTAAAAAAATGAATAGTAATTTACCTCTTGGAAAGGGATGCACGCATGCTGGAGTATCGAAACATGCCTGTAGACATTCTTAAGAGTGGTTTTCCCCAAAACAGTAGTAGTGAGGCACACAGTGTGCATCCCATTTGTAGACATCCAACCATGGGAACGTCAAGGCATCATCGCAAAAACATTAGCAACAGTGTAAGCATAAACAATTTCTGTTTAACACATTTTTTAGACCAATCTGGACACCAGCAGAACAGAGTACAAGTCTGAGACGATGCGAACGACTGGAGAGGATTGTGAAGGAGTATCTGGAGCTCAATATCAATGCCATCAAGGGTGAGTTGGACCCTTTTACATTTTGGTCTTCAAAAATGAAAGAGTGACCTGTTTCTACTCCATGGAAATTGATGCCACTTTAGTGCTGTGTGACAATTATTTTTTGAAATGTGGAGACTCAAAGTTGGGTCTCCATCTGATGGGTTTCCTGTAGTAGAAAGTGTGAAATATTCCTATTGTAGTGTTTCAACTCTGTGGAAAATAATGCCTCTTTAGTGCTGTGTGACAATATTTTTTTTGAAATGTGGAGAATCCAAATTGGGTCTCCATCTTGTGGGTTGCCTGTAGTTGAAAGTGTCCAATATTCCTATTATACTGGTTCAACTTTGTGGAAATTGATGCAACTTTAGTGCTGTGTGCCAATTTCTTTTTAAATGTGGAGACTCCAAGTTGGGTGTCCATCTGGTGTGTTGCTTGTGATGGAAGGTGTGTCAGAGGACTATTTTACTGTTTCTACTCTGTGGAAACTGATGCCAGTTTAGTGTTGTGTGACAAGTTTTTTTTTAAATGTGGAGACTCCAAGTTGAGTGTCCAACTGGTAGGTTGCCTGTGGTGGAAGGGGTGTTAAAGGCCAGTTACACTGTTTCTACTTAGTGGAAACTGATGACACTTTAGTGCTGTGTCACAACTATTTTTTGAAATGTGGAGACTCCAAGTTGGCTCTCTATCAGGTGGGTTGCCTGTTTACGTAGGGCTCCCAGACAAGCAGGCCTGCACTTACTTTCAGTCAACTACCTGTGTTATTTTCAATACATTTTTCTACCAATATTACTGTATGAAACTGATGTTTGTGCCATATGAGGGTGGCTGGAAAAAAAATCTGAGGTGTAGCATGAGGTCTCCCAGCCAAGAAGGCTTACACCGCTCCAAATGCATGGTCCATGGCTGATTGCTACTGTGTCATTTGCAAATTTCTACTGTGGGTCAATTGATGCCAGTTTTCATGGTGTCTGCCCTTAATTTTATCTGTTTGTAAAGCTATTTTTCATCCCTTAATGTGTTGTGTATATGCAGCACCCCAGGGTCCTGTTCGTTGCAGAAATATCATTCTCCTCTAGGGGGAGTGATGTTACGTTTGAAGGCAATAAAGGAGATCACTTTACCAGGTATCACAAACCATGCAACACACTTCACACTCCAGTCCACCAGGGGGAGCTATGCTCCTATTTATTAGGGCGCTCTTCACAAGTAGGTAAAACTGGTGGTCTGGATAGGAAGTTAGTCAGAAGCTGGCTGAGCTTCACTCAGTCCAGTCCCTGTCAGGAAGACAGAGGGGAAGGAGGAACACCTAGCAGTTGCCGACAGGGTGGTCCCTGACAGGGGTGGGATCCTGCCAGAGGCCTAGACAGAAGCCCACGGAGCTGCGACTGCCTACCGATGAGGCAGCATCCTAAGAAAGAGACAAGAACAGCGAATTGTATTGTAGAGAGTGAGAAACTAAGTCATAGCAAAAGGAGAGGAAACCAGAAGGAGTTCTGCCCTACACAGGCTGCCTCCTTCTGAGGCGCAGGATCTGGTAGCCGGAACACCGAGGGAGCAACAGTCTCAATGCCTTGCCCCAGAGACCGGCAGGACAGCTAATTCCAAGTTACTGATCCACCCTATACCCAGGAGGCATGGTGGCAACTTGTGGGGGCCGGGGCATGCTAGAGTCCCTGTAAAAAGCCCCAGGCCACCAGTCATACGGGTTTGCTCCTATCCATCTGGGGGACAGAGAGAGACATAACATCTAGAACATCTACAACAGTTGTGAGGACCTTATGAGAGGCTCAGCAGTAAGGTTCTACAACACCCAGGCGCTAGAGGAAGGCTACTGATTTCCATCTGGATAAGGGGACTCTGGATTTGCCTCCAAACTGGTCGGACTCTGCCTGCCCTGTGATCTGGTGCTCTGGACTGTGGATGCTGAAGCCTTCAGTAAAGGTAAAGAGACTGCAACCTTGTGTCCTCGTTCTTCACTGCACCTTACATCATTCACCATCTACACAATGGGAAGCCCTGGAGACGTACGTCACCTGTGGGAAGATATACCATCTAGCTGCCATAACATCACCCTAGCGGACCCCCAAGCAGCGTCGGTCATCCTGACCGAATACCACAGGTGGCGTCACGAACATTATCCCTTTAAAGACCTTTCCCCTTTCTACACGGACGTCCCTAGGGCCACGGACCGGGTCAGCCACTATGACATCCCCCTTGAGCAGAGGCGCAGCTAGGGTTTTGGTTCAGGGGGGTGAAGCTTCTGAGTGGGCCCCTAACCAGGTAACCTTGATTACAACTCGATGATGTCCCCTAATAGTGGAGAACCTCAGCAGATGACCGCGCTGTTACTGAAGATAATCTCTATATAATGACCAACATGGATATTACCGCCATATGGTCAGTTGTAGATACTAGCCCTACAGAGCATATAAGAGATCACAGCACAGTTATAGATAATGACTTGACGTTGTTTATGATGGAATCGTCACTTTTCCCATCTTTTCCATCTGGCCCAGACCGACATGACAACTTCTTCCAGCTACAACTTGTCTGCAGAGAAAACAACAAAGACACGTTTCACTTCTCACATTCCAGCCATCACCATCTATTCCCAACCTGCACAAACCCCTCATCCTGCTGATACCCCAATACTGAGCCGCTGCAGCCATAAGTATTCCTATTACTACACCTGATACCCCAATACTGAGCCGCTGCTGGCGTATGTGTCCCTATTACTGCCCCTGATACCCCAATACTGAGCCACTGCTGCCGTATGTGTCCCTATTACTGCACCTGATACCCCAATACTGAGCCGCTACTGCCGTATGTGTCCCTATTACTGCACCTGATACCCCAACACTGAGCCGCTGCTGCCGTATGTGTCTCTATTACTGCCCGATACCCCAATACTGAGCCGCTGCTGCCGTATGTGTCCCTATTACTGCACATGATACCCCAATACTGAGCCGCTGCTGCCGTATGTGACCCCATTACTGCACCTGATACCCCGATACTAAGCCTCTGTTGCCGTATGTGACCGTATTACTGCACCTACTCTGTGGTTCTCTGTACCCTCTAAATTCTAAAGCACCCCTCTATAATATAGTAATGCCGGGTGCAAGTTCCCTAGAAAACAGTGCCCACATTTTGCCCCCTAGAAAGTAATAATGCCCTCTGTGTGCCCCTTTGATAGTCACAGTAACCTGAGTTCCCCTATTACAATAAGTGCCCACTTTAAATTTAATAATGTCCCGAGTCTCCCCCCATACAGCTCCGCTATACACAGTATAATGCCCCCTAACTGTATAGTACTACCCACACAGTATACTGACCCGTTAGTAGCCTTCAAACTGTTTGATGGCTCCAACACTGTAATCCCCACACTGTATGATGGCCCCATAGATAACCGCCATATAGCATAATGTGCCAGATAGTCCTCAATATAGCACAAGTCAACACCCCTATAGGCAGACCCTGTAGTTTAAAGCACCCCCCATAGGCAGACCCTGTAGTATATAGCAGCACCCCGCCATAGGCAGATCCTGTAGAATAAGGCAGCACTCCCCCATAGGCAGATCCTGTAGAATAAGGCAGCACTCCCCCTATAGGCAGATCCTGTATATAAGGCAGCACTCCCCCATAGGCAAATCCTGTAGAATAAGGCAGCACTCCCCTATAGGCAGATCCTGTATATAAGGCAGCACTCCCCCATAGGCAGATCCTGTAGAATAAGGAAGCACTCCCCCTATAGGCAGATCCTGTATATAAGGCAGCACTCCCCCATAGGCAGATCCTGTAGAATAAGGCAGCACTCCCCCATTGGCAGATCCTGTAGAATAAGGCAGCACTCCCCCTATAGGCAGATCCTGTATATAAGGCAGCACTCCCCCTATAGGCAGATCCTGTATATAAGGCAGCACTCCCCCATAGGCAGATCCTGTAGAATAAGGCAGTACTCCCCCTATAGGCAGATCCTGTATATAAGGCAGCATTCCCCCCATAGGCAGATCCTGTAGAATAAGGCAGCACTCCCCCCCTATAAGCAGATCCTGTATTTAAGGCAGCACTCCCCCTATAGGCAGATCCTGTATATAAGGCAGCACTCCCCCCTATAGGCTGATCCTGTATATAAGGCAGCACTCCCTCTCCTATAGGCAGATACTGTATATGAGGCAGCACTCCCTCCCCTATAGGCAGATCCTGTATATAAGGCAGCACTCCCCCCCTATAGGCTGATCCTGTATATAAGGCAGCACTCCCTCTCCTATAGGCAGATACTGTATATGAGGCAGCACTCCCCCCCTATAGGCAGATACTGTAGAATAAGGCAGCACTCCCTCCCCTATAGGGAGATACTGTAGAATAAGGCAGCCCCTATAAAAACACAGCAAATAAATACTCACCTCTCTAACTCCTTGTTCCAGCGGTGCTTCCTGCTCCTGCTCATCTGACAGCGGGCGCTGGGCGGTGACATCATCGCGCCCACAATCAGATGGTGTGGGGGATGATGGGAGGAGCACAGCGCAGCGCTCCTTCCCTCATCACTGCGGTGAGCTGTATCGGCTAGATGCCGACACAGCTCACCATGCAATAACGGACGGGGGGCCCACTGCTGGCCCGGGCCCCCCCACCTGCTTAGGGGCCCCATAGCGGCAGAGCAGGGAGATCGATACTCCCTGCTCTGCCGCAGAATGTAACTGTACAGTTACAGTAGCGTAGCTCCCGATGGGCCCCCTCAGAGCATGGGGCCCGGGGCGATGGCCCCCTCTTCCCCCGGTAGCTACGCTACTGCCCTTGAGAAATGAAGGACCCGGTACAGAGTTCCCCTAGCCCTTGGCGGTGCTCCATATACACCATGTTTCAAATGATTATGCAAATGACATTTTTCTTGTATTTTCCTAAATGGTCAGTGCAAATGACAGTCAGTCTAATAAAAGTCATCACTCGTTAGAGTATACATCAAATTTTATTGAAGAAACCTCCCAATGATAACAGTATAATCTTCAAAATGAATAAAAACTCAAAATGCACTGTTACAAATTATTAGGCACAGTAGAATTTCTAAAAATTTGATATGTTTTAAAGGACTGAAAATACTCACTTGCGGAATTTGCAGCATTAGGAGGTCACATTCACTGAACAAATAGTGATTTAACTCCAAAACATCCTAACAGGCCAAGTTACATGTTAATATAGGACCCCTTCATTGATATCACCTTCACAATTCTTGCATCCATTTAACTTGTGAGTTTTTGGAGAGTTTCTGCTTGAATTTCTTTGCATGAAGTCAGAATATCCTCCCAGAGCTGCTGTTTTGATGTGACCTGCCTCCCACCCTCATAGATCTTTTGCTTGATGATACTCCAAAGGTTCTCTATAGGGTTGAGGTCAGGGGAGATGGTGGCCACACCATGAGTTTATCTCCTTTTGTGCCCATAGCAGCCAATGACTCAGAGGTATTCTTTGCAGCATGAGATGTTGCATTGTCATGCATGAAGATGATTTGCTCCTGAAGGCACGTTTCTGCTTTTTATACCATGGAAGAAAGTTGTCGGTTAGAAACTCTATATACTTTGCAGAGGTCATTTTTACACCTCCAGGAATCTTAAAGGGCCCTACCAGCTGTTTCCCCATGAATCCGATCCAAAACAGGACTCCTCCACCTCCTTGCTGACGTCACAGCCTTGTTGGGACATGGTGTCCATCCACCAACCATCCACTATTCCATTCATCTGGACCATCCAGGGTTGCTCGACACTCATCAACAAGCAAGACTGGAAATTAGTCTTCATGTACTGTCTGGGCTCACTGCAACCGTTTCTGCTTGTGAACACTGTTTAGGTGTGGCTGAATAGTAGGTTTATGAACCAAAGCAAGCCTTTGAAGGATCCTACACAGGGTCGGACTGGCCCACCGGGATACCGGTGAAACGCCCGGTGGGCCCCGACCCAGGGAGGAGGAGAAGGAGGAGGAGGAGGAGGAGGAAGAAAAAAAAAAGAGACGCGGGCCCTTTAAATCTTTGGGCGGCGCCGACCGCTGCCACGACCACGGCCCCTCCCCCCCCCCCCGTGCCAGCGCTGGCATTGGGCCCCCCTTCTAATACTCACCTCTCCTGGTTCCTGCGGAAGCTGCAGTGTCTTCAGCGCCCTCTGACTCTGTGATGTCTCAGGGCATCACTGCGCGCTCAGCTTCTCTGTCCTGAGCATTGCAGATCCGGAGAGATGCTGAGTGCACCGGACCTGCACTGGGAACGGGAGAGGTGAGGATTTTTTTTTTCTTTATGTCTGACTGGGGCCCATAATAATTTATGAAGGAGCAGAGGGGGATGCATAATACTGTGCGGGGTGGGCATAATACGCTGCAGGGGGAGGGGGGCATAAAAATATGTGGAGGAGCTTGGGGGGAAATACTGTGCGGGGGCATAATAGTACTGTTTGGAGGAGCTGGGGGGGAATACTGTGTGGGGCCCGGGGCATAATACTGTGTGGAGGAGCTGGGGGAATACTGTGCGGGGCATAATACTGTGTGGAGGTGCTGGTGGGGGAATACTGTGCGGGGCCCGGGGCATAATACTGTGTGGAGGAGCTGGGGGGAAATACTGTGCGGGGCATAATACTGTGTGGAGGAGCTGTGGGGGGAAATACTGTGCGGGGCATAATACTGTGTGGAGAAGCTGGGCGGGGGAATACTGTGCGGGGCCCGGGGCATCATACTGTGTGGAGGAGCTGGGGGGGAATACTGTGCGGGGCATAATACTGTGTGTAGGAGCTGGGGGGGAATACTGTGCGGGGCATAATACTGTGTGGAGGAGCTGGGGGGGGGGAATACTGTGTGGGGCCTGGGGCATAATACTGTGTGGAGGAGCTGGGGGGATACTGTGTGGGGGCTTAATACTGTGTGGAGGAGCTGTGGGGGGTAATACTGTGTGGGGACCGGGGCATAATACTGTGTGGAGGAGCTGTGGGGGGAAATACTGTGCGGGGCATAATACTGTGTGGAGGAGCTGGGGGGGAAATACTGTGCGGGGCCCGGGGCATAATACTGTGTGGAGGAGCTGGGGGGATACTGTGTGGGGGCTTAATACTGTGTGGAGGAGCTGGGGAGGGGGAATACTGTGTGGGGACCGGGGCATAATACTGTGTGGAGGAGCTGCGGGGGAAATACTGTATGGGGCACAATACTGTGTGGAGGAGCTGGGGGGGAAATACTGTGCGGGGCCTGGGGCATAATACTGTGTGGAGGAGCTGGGGGGGAATACTGTGTGGGGGCATAATACTGTGTGGAGGAGCTGGGGGGGAAATACTGTGTGGGGCATAATACTGTATGGAGGAGCTGGGGGGGAATTCTGTGCGGGGACCGGGGCATAATACTGTGTGGAGGAGCTGGGGGGAAATACTGTGCCGGGCCCGGGGCTGTTGTGAATTCTGTGGCTGAATTCACTCCTGTGGTCACAAGTGGTACTGCAGCTTCTGAGCTTCCTCCCTCAGGTGTTCTGGTGAGCTCGTTAACTGCTTCATTACTTAACTCCGCCTGATGCTGCTATCCTTGCTCCTTGTCAATGTTTCAGTGTTGGATCTGAGCTTCTCCTGATTGTTCCTGTGACCTGCTGCTCTGTATAGCTAAGTGCTTTTTGCTTTTTTGTTGTTTTTTTTCTGTCCAGCTTGTCTTTTGTTTTGCTGGAAGCTCTGAGACGCAAAGGGTGTACCGCCGTGCCGTTAGTTCGGCACGGTGGGGTTTTTTTGCCCCCCTTGCGTGGTTTTGCTTTAGGGTTTTTTGTAGACTGCAAAGTTCGCTTTACTGTCCTCGCTCTGTCCTAGAATATCGGGCCCCACTTTGCTGAATCTATTTCATCCCTACGTTTTGTCTTTTCATCTTACTCACAGTCATTATATGTGGGGGGCTGCCTTTTCCTTTGGGGAATTTCTCTGGGGCAAGTCAGGCCTATTTTTCTATCTTCAGGCTAGCTAGTTTCTTAGGCTGTGCCGAGTTGCCTAGGTAGTTGTTAGGCGCAATCCACAGCCGCTTTTAGTTGTGTTTAGGATAGGATCAGGTGTGCAGTCTACAGAGTTTCCACGTCTCAGAGCTCGTTCTTGTATTTTTGGGTATTTGTCAGATCACTGTGTGCGCTCTGATCGCTATGCACACTGTGTTTCTAGATTGCCTTCATAACACCTGTCATTAGCAAACATAACAGTACAAGGAGCCCCACTAATGATTCTCAATAGAGGGAAAGAAAGAGTTCTGACATCATTTTTTTTTTTTTTTTTTCTGCTCTGTGTTCACTTTTTTTTTTTCCCCTAGACATTTGGGTGATTCTGGACACAGGTGTGGACATGGATATTCAGGGTCTGTGCTCTTCAATGGATAATCTCGTTATAAATGTACAAAAAATTCAAGATACTATTGATCAGAAATCTATGTTAGAACCAAGAATTCCTATTCCTGATTTGTTTTTTGGAGATAGAACTAAGTTTCTAAGTTTCAAAAATAATTGTAAGCTATTTCTGGCCTTGAAACCTCATTCTTCTGGTAATCCTATTCAACAGGTTTTGATTATTATTTCTTTTTTGCGCGGCGACCCTCAAGACTGGGCATTTTCTCTTGCGCCAGGAGACCCTGCATTGAGTAGTGTCGATGCGTTTTTCCTGGCGCTCGGATTGCTGTACGATGAGCCTAATTCAGTGGATCAGGCTGAGAAAAATTTGCTGGCTTTGTGCCAGGGTCAGGATGATATAGAAGTATATTGTCAGAAATTTAGGAAATGGTCAGTACTCACTCAGTGGAATGAATCTGCGCTGGCAGCTTTGTTCAGAAAGGGTCTCTCTGAGGCTCTTAAGGATGTCAATGTCATGGTAGGATTTCCTATGCCTGCTGGTTTGAATGAGTCTTTGTCTTTGGCCATTCAGATCGGTCGACGCTTGCGCGAGCGTAAATCTGTGCACCATTTGGCGGTACTGCCTGAGGTTAAACCTGAGCCTATGCAGTGCGATAGGACTATGACTAGAGTTGAACGGCAGGAATACAGACGTCTGAATGGTCTGTGTTTCTACTGTGGTGATTCCACTCATGCTATTTCTGATTGTCCTAAGCGCACTAAGCGGTCCGCTAGGTCTGCCGTCATTGGTACTGTACAGTCCGAATTCCTTCTGTCCATTACCTTGATATGCTCTTTGTCGTCGTTTTCTGTCATGGCGTTTGTGGATTCAGGCGCTGCCCTGAATCTGATGGATTTGGATTATGCTAAACGTTGTGGGTTTTTCTTGGAGCCTTTGCGGTGTCCTATTCCATTGAGAGGAATTGATGCTACACCTTTGGCCAAGAATAAACCTCAATACTGGGCCCAGCTGACCATGTGCATGGCTCCTGCACATCAGGAAGTTATTCGCTTTCTGGTGTTGCATAATCTGCATGATGTGGTCGTGTTGGGGTTGCCATGGCTACAAACCCATAATCCAGTATTGGATTGGAATTCCATGTCGGTATCCAGCTGGGGTTGTCAGGGGGTACATGGTGATGTTCCATTTTTGTCGATTTCGTCATCCACCCCTTCTGAGGTCCCAGAGTTCTTGTCTGATTATCAGGATGTATTTGAAGAGCCCAAGTCCGATGCTCTACCTCCGCATAGGGATTGTGATTGTGCTATCAATTTGATTCCTGGTAGTAAATTCCCTAAAGGTCGATTATTTAATTTATCCGTGCCCGAACACGCCGCTATGCGCAGTTATGTGAAGGAATCCCTGGAGAAGGGACATATTCGCCCATCGTCATCACCACTGGGAGCAGGGTTCTTCTTTGTAGCCAAGAAGGATGGTTCGCTGAGACCGTGTATTGATTACCGCCTTCTTAATAAGATCACTGTTAAATTTCAGTATCCCTTGCCATTGTTATCTGACTTGTTTGCTCGGATTAAGGGGGCTAGTTGGTTCACTAAGATAGATCTTCGTGGTGCGTATAATCTGGTGAGAATCAGGCAAGGAGATGAATGGAAAACTGCATTCAATACGCCCGAGGGTCATTTTGAGTATCTAGTGATGCCGTTCGGACTTGCCAATGCTCCATCTGTGTTTCAGTCTTTTATGCATGACATCTTCCGTGAGTATCTGGATAAATTCCTGATTGTTTACTTGGATGACATTTTGATCTTCTCAGATGATTGGGAGTCTCATGTGAAGCAGGTCAGAATGGTTTTTCAGGTCCTGCGTGCTAACTCTTTGTTTGTGAAGGGATCAAAGTGTCTCTTCGGTGTGCAGAAAGTTTCATTTTTGGGGTTCATCTTTACCCCTTCTACTATCGAGATGGATCCAGTTAAGGTCCAAGCCATCCAGGATTGGATTCAGCCGACATCTCTGAAAAGTCTGCAAAAGTTCCTGGGCTTTGCTAATTTTTATCGTCGCTTCATCTGTAATTTTTCTAGCATTGCCAAACCATTGACCGATTTGACCAAGAAGGGTGCTGATTTGGTTAATTGGTCTTCTGCTGCTGTGGAAGCTTTTCAGGAGTTGAAGCGTCGTTTTTGTTCTGCCCCTGTGTTGTGTCAGCCAGATGTTTCTCTTCCGTTCCAGGTCGAGGTTGATGCTTCTGAGATTGGAGCAGGGGCGGTTTTGTCACAGAGAGGTTCTGATTGCTCAGTGATGAAACCATGTGCTTTCTTTTCCAGGAAGTTTTCGCCCGCTGAGCGTAATTATGATGTGGGCAATCGAGAGTTGCTGGCCATGAAGTGGGCATTCGAGGAGTGGCGTCATTGGCTTGAAGGAGCTAAGCATCGCGTGGTGGTATTGACTGATCATAAGAACTTGACTTATCTCGAGTCTGCCAAGCGCTTGAATCCTAGACAGGCCCGTTGGTCGTTATTTTTTGCCCGCTTCGACTTTGTGATTTCGTACCTTCCGGGCTCTAAAAATGTGAAGGCGGATGCTCTGTCTAGGAGTTTTGTGCCCGACTCTCCGGGTTTATCTGAGCCAGCGGGTATCCTCAAGGAAGGAGTCATTGTGTCTGCCATCTCCCCTGATTTGCGGCGGGTGCTGCAAAAATTTCAGGCGAATAAACCTGATCGTTGTCCAGCAGAGAAACTGTTCGTCCCTGATAGGTGGACTAATAAACTTATCTCTGAACTTCATTGTTCGGTGTTGGCTGGTCATCCTGGAATCTTTGGTACCAGAGAGTTAGTGGCTAGATCCTTCTGGTGGCCATCTCTGTCACGGGATGTACGTACTTTTGTGCAGTCCTGTGGGATTTGTGCTAGGGCTAAGCCCTGCTGTTCTCGTGCCAGTGGGTTGCTTTTGCCCTTGCCGGTCCCAAAGAGGCCTTGGACACATATTTCGATGGATTTCATTTCTGACCTTCCCGTTTCTCAAAAGATGTCAGTCATTTGGGTGGTCTGTGATCGCTTTTCTAAAATGGTCCATCTGGTGCCCTTGGCTAAATTGCCTTCCTCCTCTGATTTGGTACCTTTGTTCTTTCAGCATGTGGTTCGGTTGCATGGCATTCCTGAGAATATTGTTTCTGACAGAGGTTCCCAGTTTGTTTCAAGGTTTTGGCGAGCCTTTTGTGGTAGGATGGGCATTGACCTATCCGTTTCCTCGGCTTTCCATCCTCAGACTAATGGCCAGACCGAACGAACCAATCAGACCTTGGAAACATCTGAGATGTTTTGTTTCTGCAGACCAGGATGATTGGGTGTCCTTTTTGCCGTTGGCTGAGTTCGCCCTTAATAATCGGGCCAGCTCGGCTACCTTGGTTTCTCCATTTTTTTGCAATTCTGGGTTCCATCCTCGTTTCTCTTTAGGACAGGTTGAGTCTTCGGACTGTCCTGGTGTGGATTCTGTGGTGGATAGGTTGCAGCAGATCTGGACTCAGGTAGTGGACAATTTGATCTTGTCCCAGGAGAAAGCTCAACTTTTCGCTAATCGCAGACGCCGTGTGGGTCCCCGACTTCGTGTTGGGGATCTGGTTTGGTTATCTTCTCATCATATTCCTATGAAGGTTTCCTCTCCTAAATTTAAACCTCGTTTTATTGGTCCGTATAGGATTTCTGAGGTTCTCAATCCTGTGTCTTTTCGTTTGACCCTCCCAGACTCCTTTTCCATACATAATGTATTCCATAGGTCGTTGTTGCGGAGATACGTGGCACCTATGGTTCCATCTGTTGAGCCTCCTGCCCCGGGTTTGGTGGAGGGGGAATTGGAGTATATTGTGGAGAAGATTTTGGATTCTCGTGTTTCTAGACGGAAACTCCAGTATCTGGTTAAATGGAAGGGTTATGCTCAGGAAGATAATTCCTGGGTTTTTGCCTCTGATGTTCATGCTTCCGATCTTGTTCGTGCCTTTCATGCGGCTCATCCTGGTCGGCCTGGGGGCTCTGGTGAGGGTTCGGTGACCCCTCCTCAAGGGGGGGGTACTGTTGTGAATTCTGTGGCTGAATTCACTCCTGTGGTCACAAGTGGTACTGCAGCTTCTGAGCTTCCTCCCTCAGGTGTTCTGGTGAGCTCGTTAACTGCTTCATTACTTAACTCCGCCTGATGCTGCTATCCTTGCTCCTTGTCAATGTTTCAGTGTTGGATCTGAGCTTCTCCTGATTGTTCCTGTGACCTGCTGCTCTGTATAGCTAAGTGCTTTTTGCTTTTTTGTTGTTTTTTTTCTGTCCAGCTTGTCTTTTGTTTTGCTGGAAGCTCTGAGACGCAAAGGGTGTACCGCCGTGCCGTTAGTTCGGCACGGTGGGTTTTTTTTGCCCCCCTTGCGTGGTTTTGCTTTAGGGTTTTTTGTAGACTGCAAAGTTCGCTTTACTGTCCTCGCTCTGTCCTAGAATATCGGGCCCCACTTTGCTGAATCTATTTCATCCCTACGTTTTGTCTTTTCATCTTACTCACAGTCATTATATGTGGGGGGCTGCCTTTTCCTTTGGGGAATTTCTCTGGGGCAAGTCAGGCCTATTTTTCTATCTTCAGGCTAGCTAGTTTCTTAGGCTGTGCCGAGTTGCCTAGGTAGTTGTTAGGCGCAATCCACAGCCGCTTTTAGTTGTGTTTAGGATAGGATCAGGTGTGCAGTCTACAGAGTTTCCACTTAAGTAAATAGGGCAGCACACTGCAGCGCCAAAACATGCAAACTTGAAAACACAAAATTTGAACTGCATTACTGCACTGAAAATATGAAAAATGAGAGCTTTTAGCGCATAAAAATGGCCAATTTTATGTGTACCTCGTAGCCACGATAAGGCATCTCTCTTATACGAGGCCCTACGCTTGACCTACCTCTCTGAGAATAAACGTCTCCATCTGAATGGGTACATGTGAAACCTCTCCTTGGACTCAAATTCTCTCTCACTGTGGAGGGGTATTGGACCTATTATAATTAAAACACCTGAAGCTAGGAGGCGGGGAGTGCACGATCAGAAGGCTAGAGAATACATTTCAAAAAACCTGATCTGCACATCCAAACATAGACACAGTGTGAACAGGTGCTGAACCCAGAGTCGCCAACTCGTATATATTTAAGTAAATAGGGCAGCACACTGCAGCGCCAAAACATGCAAACTTGAAAACACAAAATTTGAACTGCATTACTGCACTGAAAATATGAAAAATGAGAGCTTTTAGCGCATAAAAATGGCCAATTTTATGTGTACCTCGTAGCCACGATAAGGCATCTCTCTTATACGAGGCCCTACGCTTGACCTACCTCTCTGAGAATAAACGTCTCCATCTGAATGGGTACATGTGAAACCTCTCCTTGGACTCAAATTCTCTCTCACTGTGGAGGGGTATTGGACCTATTATAATTAAAACACCTGAAGCTAGGAGGCGGGGAGTGCACGATCAGAAGGCTAGAGAATACATTTCAAAAAACCTGATCTGCACATCCAAACATAGACACAGTGTGAACAGGTGCTGAACCCAGAGTCGCCAACTCGTATATATTTAAGTAAATAGGGCAGCACACTGCAGCGCCAAAACATGCAAACTTGAAAACACAAAATTTGAACTGCATTACTGCACTGAAAATATGAAAAATGAGAGCTTTTAGCGCATAAAAATGGCCAATTTTATGTGTACCTCGTAGCCACGATAAGGCATCTCTCTTATACGAGGCCCTACGCTTGACCTACCTCTCTGAGAATAAACGTCTCCATCTGAATGGGTACATGTGAAACCTCTCCTTGGACTCAAATTCTCTCTCACTGTGGAGGGGTATTGGACCTATTATAATTAAAACACCTGAAGCTAGGAGGCGGGGAGTGCACGATCAGAAGGCTAGAGAATACATTTCAAAAAACCTGATCTGCACATCCAAACATAGACACAGTGTGAACAGGTGCTGAACCCAGAGTCGCCAACTCGTATATATTTAAGTAAATAGGGCAGCACACTGCAGCGCCAAAACATGCAAACTTGAAAACACAAAATTTGAACTGCATTACTGCACTGAAAATATGAAAAATGAGAGCTTTTAGCGCATAAAAATGGCCAATTTTATGTGTACCTCGTAGCCACGATAAGGCATCTCTCTTATACGAGGCCCTACGCTTGACCTACCTCTCTGAGAATAAACGTCTCCATCTGAATGGGTACATGTGAAACCTCTCCTTGGACTCAAATTCTCTCTCACTGTGGAGGGGTATTGGACCTATTATAATTAAAACACCTGAAGCTAGGAGGCGGGGAGTGCACGATCAGAAGGCTAGAGAATACATTTCAAAAAACCTGATCTGCACATCCAAACATAGACACAGTGTGAACAGGTGCTGAACCCAGAGTCGCCAACTCGTATATATTTAAGTAAATAGGGCAGCACACTGCAGCGCCAAAACATGCAAACTTGAAAACACAAAATTTGAACTGCATTACTGCACTGAAAATATGAAAAATGAGAGCTTTTAGCGCATAAAAATGGCCAATTTTATGTGTACCTCGTAGCCACGATAAGGCATCTCTCTTATACGAGGCCCTACGCTTGACCTACCTCTCTGAGAATAAACGTCTCCATCTGAATGGGTACATGTGAAACCTCTCCTTGGACTCAAATTCTCTCTCACTGTGGAGGGGTATTGGACCTATTATAATTAAAACACCTGAAGCTAGGAGGCGGGGAGTGCACGATCAGAAGGCTAGAGAATACATTTCAAAAAACCTGATCTGCACATCCAAACATAGACACAGTGTGAACAGGTGCTGAACCCAGAGTCGCCAACTCGTATATATTTAAGTAAATAGGGCAGCACACTGCAGCGCCAAAACATGCAAACTTGAAAACACAAAATTTGAACTGCATTACTGCACTGAAAATATGAAAAATGAGAGCTTTTAGCGCATAAAAATGGCCAATTTTATGTGTACCTCGTAGCCACGATAAGGCATCTCTCTTATACGAGGCCCTACGCTTGACCTACCTCTCTGAGAATAAACGTCTCCATCTGAATGGGTACATGTGAAACCTCTCCTTGGACTCAAATTCTCTCTCACTGTGGAGGGGTATTGGACCTATTATAATTAAAACACCTGAAGCTAGGAGGCGGGGAGTGCACGATCAGAAGGCTAGAGAATACATTTCAAAAAACCTGATCTGCACATCCAAACATAGACACAGTGTGAACAGGTGCTGAACCCAGAGTCGCCAACTCGTATATATTTAAGTAAATAGGGCAGCACACTGCAGCGCCAAAACATGCAAACTTGAAAACACAAAATTTGAACTGCATTACTGCACTGAAAATATGAAAAATGAGAGCTTTTAGCGCATAAAAATGGCCAATTTTATGTGTACCTCGTAGCCACGATAAGGCATCTCTCTTATACGAGGCCCTACGCTTGACCTACCTCTCTGAGAATAAACGTCTCCATCTGAATGGGTACATGTGAAACCTCTCCTTGGACTCAAATTCTCTCTCACTGTGGAGGGGTATTGGACCTATTATAATTAAAACACCTGAAGCTAGGAGGCGGGGAGTGCACGATCAGAAGGCTAGAGAATACATTTCAAAAAACCTGATCTGCACATCCAAACATAGACACAGTGTGAACAGGTGCTGAACCCAGAGTCGCCAACTCGTATATATTTAAGTAAATAGGGCAGCACACTGCAGCGCCAAAACATGCAAACTTGAAAACACAAAATTTGAACTGCATTACTGCACTGAAAATATGAAAAATGAGAGCTTTTAGCGCATAAAAATGGCCAATTTTATGTGTACCTCGTAGCCACGATAAGGCATCTCTCTTATACGAGGCCCTACGCTTGACCTACCTCTCTGAGAATAAACGTCTCCATCTGAATGGGTACATGTGAAACCTCTCCTTGGACTCAAATTCTCTCTCACTGTGGAGGGGTATTGGACCTATTATAATTAAAACACCTGAAGCTAGGAGGCGGGGAGTGCACGATCAGAAGGCTAGAGAATACATTTCAAAAAACCTGATCTGCACATCCAAACATAGACACAGTGTGAACAGGTGCTGAACCCAGAGTCGCCAACTCGTATATATTTAAGTAAATAGGGCAGCACACTGCAGCGCCAAAACATGCAAACTTGAAAACACAAAATTTGAACTGCATTACTGCACTGAAAATATGAAAAATGAGAGCTTTTAGCGCATAAAAATGGCCAATTTTATGTGTACCTCGTAGCCACGATAAGGCATCTCTCTTATACGAGGCCCTACGCTTGACCTACCTCTCTGAGAATAAACGTCTCCATCTGAATGGGTACATGTGAAACCTCTCCTTGGACTCAAATTCTCTCTCACTGTGGAGGGGTATTGGACCTATTATAATTAAAACACCTGAAGCTAGGAGGCGGGGAGTGCACGATCAGAAGGCTAGAGAATACATTTCAAAAAACCTGATCTGCACATCCAAACATAGACACAGTGTGAACAGGTGCTGAACCCAGAGTCGCCAACTCGTATATATTTAAGTAAATAGGGCAGCACACTGCAGCGCCAAAACATGCAAACTTGAAAACACAAAATTTGAACTGCATTACTGCACTGAAAATATGAAAAATGAGAGCTTTTAGCGCATAAAAATGGCCAATTTTATGTGTACCTCGTAGCCACGATAAGGCATCTCTCTTATACGAGGCCCTACGCTTGACCTACCTCTCTGAGAATAAACGTCTCCATCTGAATGGGTACATGTGAAACCTCTCCTTGGACTCAAATTCTCTCTCACTGTGGAGGGGTATTGGACCTATTATAATTAAAACACCTGAAGCTAGGAGGCGGGGAGTGCACGATCAGAAGGCTAGAGAATACATTTCAAAAAACCTGATCTGCACATCCAAACATAGACACAGTGTGAACAGGTGCTGAACCCAGAGTCGCCAACTCGTATATATTTAAGTAAATAGGGCAGCACACTGCAGCGCCAAAACATGCAAACTTGAAAACACAAAATTTGAACTGCATTACTGCACTGAAAATATGAAAAATGAGAGCTTTTAGCGCATAAAAATGGCCAATTTTATGTGTACCTCGTAGCCACGATAAGGCATCTCTCTTATACGAGGCCCTACGCTTGACCTACCTCTCTGAGAATAAACGTCTCCATCTGAATGGGTACATGTGAAACCTCTCCTTGGACTCAAATTCTCTCTCACTGTGGAGGGGTATTGGACCTATTATAATTAAAACACCTGAAGCTAGGAGGCGGGGAGTGCACGATCAGAAGGCTACGAGACGTTTATTCTCAGAGAGGTAGGTCAAGCGTAGGGCCTCGTATAAGAGAGATGCCTTATCGTGGCTACGAGGTACACATAAAATTGGCCATTTTTATGCGCTAAAAGCTCTCATTTTTCATATTTTCAGTGCAGTAATGCAGTTCAAATTTTGTGTTTTCAAGTTTGCATGTTTTGGCGCTGCAGTGTGCTGCCCTATTTACTTAAATATATACGAGTTGGCGACTCTGGGTTCAGCACCTGTTCACACTGTGTCTATGTTTGGATGTGCAGATCAGGTTTTTTGAAATGTATTCTCTAGCCTTCTGATCGTGCACTCCCCGCCTCCTAGCTTCAGGTGTTTTAATTATAATAGGTCCAATACCCCTCCACAGTGAGAGAGAATTTGAGTCCAAGGAGAGGTTTCACATGTACCCATTCAGATGGAGACGTTTATTCTCAGAGAGGTAGGTCAAGCGTAGGGCCTCGTATAAGAGAGATGCCTTATCGTGGCTACGAGGTACACATAAAATTGGCCATTTTTATGCGCTAAAAGCTCTCATTTTTCATATTTTCAGTGCAGTAATGCAGTTCAAATTTTGTGTTTTCAAGTTTGCATGTTTTGGCGCTGCAGTGTGCTGCCCTATTTACTTAAATATATACGAGTTGGCGACTCTGGGTTCAGCACCTGTTCACACTGTGTCTATGTTTGGATGTGCAGATCAGGTTTTTTGAAATGTATTCTCTAGCCTTCTGATCGTGCACTCCCCGCCTCCTAGCTTCAGGTGTTTTAATTATAATAGGTCCAATACCCCTCCACAGTGAGAGAGAATTTGAGTCCAAGGAGAGGTTTCACATGTACCCATTCAGATGGAGACGTTTATTCTCAGAGAGGTAGGTCAAGCGTAGGGCCTCGTATAAGAGAGATGCCTTATCGTGGCTACGAGGTACACATAAAATTGGCCATTTTTATGCGCTAAAAGCTCTCATTTTTCATATTTTCAGTGCAGTAATGCAGTTCAAATTTTGTGTTTTCAAGTTTGCATGTTTTGGCGCTGCAGTGTGCTGCCCTATTTACTTAAATATATACGAGTTGGCGACTCTGGGTTCAGCACCTGTTCACACTGTGTCTATGTTTGGATGTGCAGATCAGGTTTTTTGAAATGTATTCTCTAGCCTTCTGATCGTGCACTCCCCGCCTCCTAGCTTCAGGTGTTTTAATTATAATAGGTCCAATACCCCTCCACAGTGAGAGAGAATTTGAGTCCAAGGAGAGGTTTCACATGTACCCATTCAGATGGAGACGTTTATTCTCAGAGAGGTAGGTCAAGCGTAGGGCCTCGTATAAGAGAGATGCCTTATCGTGGCTACGAGGTACACATAAAATTGGCCATTTTTATGCGCTAAAAGCTCTCATTTTTCATATTTTCAGTGCAGTAATGCAGTTCAAATTTTGTGTTTTCAAGTTTGCATGTTTTGGCGCTGCAGTGTGCTGCCCTATTTACTTAAATATATACGAGTTGGCGACTCTGGGTTCAGCACCTGTTCACACTGTGTCTATGTTTGGATGTGCAGATCAGGTTTTTTGAAATGTATTCTCTAGCCTTCTGATCGTGCACTCCCCGCCTCCTAGCTTCAGGTGTTTTAATTATAATAGGTCCAATACCCCTCCACAGTGAGAGAGAATTTGAGTCCAAGGAGAGGTTTCACATGTACCCATTCAGATGGAGACGTTTATTCTCAGAGAGGTAGGTCAAGCGTAGGGCCTCGTATAAGAGAGATGCCTTATCGTGGCTACGAGGTACACATAAAATTGGCAATTTTTATGCGCTAAAAGCTCTCATTTTTCATATTTTCAGTGCAGTAATGCAGTTCAAATTTTGTGTTTTCAAGTTTGCATGTTTTGGCGCTGCAGTGTGCTGCCCTATTTACTTAAATATATACGAGTTGGCGACTCTGGGTTCAGCACCTGTTCACACTGTGTCTATGTTTGGATGTGCAGATCAGGTTTTTTGAAATGTATTCTCTAGCCTTCTGATCGTGCACTCCCCGCCTCCTAGCTTCAGGTGTTTTAATTATAATAGGTCCAATACCCCTCCACAGTGAGAGAGAATTTGAGTCCAAGGAGAGGTTTCACATGTACCCATTCAGATGGAGACGTTTATTCTCAGAGAGGTAGGTCAAGCGTAGGGCCTCGTATAAGAGAGATGCCTTATCGTGGCTACGAGGTACACATAAAATTGGCCATTTTTATGCGCTAAAAGCTCTCATTTTTCATATTTTCAGTGCAGTAATGCAGTTCAAATTTTGTGTTTTCAAGTTTGCATGTTTTGGCGCTGCAGTGTGCTGCCCTATTTACTTAAATATATACGAGTTGGCGACTCTGGGTTCAGCACCTGTTCACACTGTGTCTATGTTTGGATGTGCAGATCAGGTTTTTTGAAATGTATTCTCTAGCCTTCTGATCGTGCACTCCCCGCCTCCTAGCTTCAGGTGTTTTAATTATAATAGGTCCAATACCCCTCCACAGTGAGAGAGAATTTGAGTCCAAGGAGAGGTTTCACATGTACCCATTCAGATGGAGACGTTTATTCTCAGAGAGGTAGGTCAAGCGTAGGGCCTCGTATAAGAGAGATGCCTTATCGTGGCTACGAGGTACACATAAAATTGGCCATTTTTATGCGCTAAAAGCTCTCATTTTTCATATTTTCAGTGCAGTAATGCAGTTCAAATTTTGTGTTTTCAAGTTTGCATGTTTTGGCGCTGCAGTGTGCTGCCCTATTTACTTAAATATATACGAGTTGGCGACTCTGGGTTCAGCACCTGTTCACACTGTGTCTATGTTTGGATGTGCAGATCAGGTTTTTTGAAATGTATTCTCTAGCCTTCTGATCGTGCACTCCCCGCCTCCTAGCTTCAGGTGTTTTAATTATAATAGGTCCAATACCCCTCCACAGTGAGAGAGAATTTGAGTCCAAGGAGAGGTTTCACATGTACCCATTCAGATGGAGACGTTTATTCTCAGAGAGGTAGGTCAAGCGTAGGGCCTCGTATAAGAGAGATGCCTTATCGTGGCTACGAGGTACACATAAAATTGGCCATTTTTATGCGCTAAAAGCTCTCATTTTTCATATTTTCAGTGCAGTAATGCAGTTCAAATTTTGTGTTTTCAAGTTTGCATGTTTTGGCGCTGCAGTGTGCTGCCCTATTTACTTAAATATATACGAGTTGGCGACTCTGGGTTCAGCACCTGTTCACACTGTGTCTATGTTTGGATGTGCAGATCAGGTTTTTTGAAATGTATTCTCTAGCCTTCTGATCGTGCACTCCCCGCCTCCTAGCTTCAGGTGTTTTAATTATAATAGGTCCAATACCCCTCCACAGTGAGAGAGAATTTGAGTCCAAGGAGAGGTTTCACATGTACCCATTCAGATGGAGACGTTTATTCTCAGAGAGGTAGGTCAAGCGTAGGGCCTCGTATAAGAGAGATGCCTTATCGTGGCTACGAGGTACACATAAAATTGGCCATTTTTATGCGCTAAAAGCTCTCATTTTTCATATTTTCAGTGCAGTAATGCAGTTCAAATTTTGTGTTTTCAAGTTTGCATGTTTTGGCGCTGCAGTGTGCTGCCCTATTTACTTAAATATATACGAGTTGGCGACTCTGGGTTCAGCACCTGTTCACACTGTGTCTATGTTTGGATGTGCAGATCAGGTTTTTTGAAATGTATTCTCTAGCCTTCTGATCGTGCACTCCCCGCCTCCTAGCTTCAGGTGTTTTAATTATAATAGGTCCAATACCCCTCCACAGTGAGAGAGAATTTGAGTCCAAGGAGAGGTTTCACATGTACCCATTCAGATGGAGACGTTTATTCTCAGAGAGGTAGGTCAAGCGTAGGGCCTCGTATAAGAGAGATGCCTTATCGTGGCTACGAGGTACACATAAAATTGGCCATTTTTATGCGCTAAAAGCTCTCATTTTTCATATTTTCAGTGCAGTAATGCAGTTCAAATTTTGTGTTTTCAAGTTTGCATGTTTTGGCGCTGCAGTGTGCTGCCCTATTTACTTAAATATATACGAGTTGGCGACTCTGGGTTCAGCACCTGTTCACACTGTGTCTATGTTTGGATGTGCAGATCAGGTTTTTTGAAATGTATTCTCTAGCCTTCTGATCGTGCACTCCCCGCCTCCTAGCTTCAGGTGTTTTAATTATAATAGGTCCAATACCCCTCCACAGTGAGAGAGAATTTGAGTCCAAGGAGAGGTTTCACATGTACCCATTCAGATGGAGACGTTTATTCTCAGAGAGGTAGGTCAAGCGTAGGGCCTCGTATAAGAGAGATGCCTTATCGTGGCTACGAGGTACACATAAAATTGGCCATTTTTATGCGCTAAAAGCTCTCATTTTTCATATTTTCAGTGCAGTAATGCAGTTCAAATTTTGTGTTTTCAAGTTTGCATGTTTTGGCGCTGCAGTGTGCTGCCCTATTTACTTAAATATATACGAGTTGGCGACTCTGGGTTCAGCACCTGTTCACACTGTGTCTATGTTTGGATGTGCAGATCAGGTTTTTTGAAATACAGAGTTTCCACGTCTCAGAGCTCGTTCTTGTATTTTTGGGTATTTGTCAGATCACTGTGTGCGCTCTGATCGCTATGCACACTGTGTTTCTGGATTGCCTTCATAACACCTGTCATTAGCAAACATAACACGGGGCATAATACTGTGTGGAGGAGCTGGGGGGGGAATACTGTGCGGAGGCATAATACTGTGTGGAGGAGCTGGGGGGAATACTGTGTGGGGCATAATACTGTATGGAGGAGCTGGGGGGGAATTCTGTGCGGGGCCTGGGGCATAATACTGTGTGGAGGAGCTGGGGGGGAATACTGTGCGGGGGCATAATACTGTGTGGAGGAGCTGGGGGGGAAATACTGTGCGGGGCATAATACTGTGTGGAGGAGCTGGGGGGGAATACTGTGCGGGGCATAATACTGTGTGAAGGAGCTAGGGGGGAAATACTGTGTGGGGGGCATAATACTGTGTAGGGGGCATAATACTGTGTGGAGGAGTGGGGAGCCCATAATACTGTATGGAGGAGCTGAGGCATAAAATTGTGTGAAGGAGCTGGGGGTGCATAATACTGTGTGGAGGATCGGGGGTCCCATAATACTGTGTGGAGGAGCTGGGGGGCATAATACTGTGTGGAGAAGCACGGGGCCCACAATACTGTATGTAGGAGCAGGGGGCCCATGATGTGCTGTATGGATAAGCATTACATGGGGCCCATAATACTATATGGAGGACTATGAGGTGCCCGTAATACTGTATAGAGCTCTATGTGTTGACCATAATACTGTATGGCAGACTATGAGGTGCCCATAATACTGTATAGAGGACTATGTGGTTGACCATAATACTGTATGGAGGACTATGAGGTGCCCGTAATACTGGACGCGCACTGTGTGGTGCCTATATTTTGTACTATATCTGTTTTTTTATCTGTGCATCAGGAATCGTGGCATGTGTTAAAGGGGCCCATGAAAACCAGGAGCCGACCCTGGCGACAACGCACATCAAGATGAATACCGGCTGCTACTGTGACAGGGCACTCTGCTTTGTGACAGGCCATGTGTTGAAGTCACATGGCAGTCTTGTTAAATGACTCCTGCAGCCTTTGATAGGCCGGTGGCCTTTCAATGTTACTACTATGTGACGACAGCGCGCGGCCTGTCACAGAGCAGAGTGCCCTGTCACAGCTGCAGTCGGCAGCCATTGTAATGACCACGCCAAATATGAAGCCAAAAGAGGATGCTGGGGAGCGCAAGAAGGTGAGAAGAATCCCCCCCTCTGTAGTTGGGGAAGGTAGTGGCCATAGGGACGGACATAGGGGCCCAGGGAGGGTACATTAAATAAAGGGGCCCAGGATGAGGACATTATTACTGGAAGGGGCCCAGGATAGGGACATTGGGGTCCAAGATGGAGACATTAAATAAAGGGACCAAGGATCTGGCACCTTATTAAATAAAGGGGTGACATAATTACTGTATTGAGGTCAGGATGAGGAACATACATTATTGGTTTATGTGGCAAATGGGGACATAATTGCTGTGGGGGCCAATCAGGGGACATTATTACTGCTGTAATTTACTTTTGATCTTACTGTCTTCCATGGGGGGAACAAAAGGGTCCTGCTACTGTGCAGGGTGGCACTATGTCTTTTTTTTCTTCATCTGACATAGTATAGAAGTTGAGGAAAATAGTGGGGAATGGAAGCGATCAGCTATAGCCAACTGTGTTATTTTCTGCAGAGACGAGTCTTGGCTGGAAGAAGTAATGGCGGTCTGCACTGGATGAAGAAAAAAGACCTCAACTACAGATGTCACCGGTGAGTTAGTGTGTTGCTTGTACACTTACACTATATACTGTGTACAGAGCTCCTTTGTATAATGTCACTGGTGATTACTGTATTATGTGTACACTGACACTATATACAGAGCTCCTGTGTGTAATGTCACTGGTGGTCACTGTATTACCTGTACACCGACACTATATACAGAGCTCCTGTGTATAATGTCACTGGTGATCACTGTATTACCCTTACACTATACAATATATACAGAGCTCCTGTGTATAATGTCACTGGTGATCACTGTATTACCTGTATACTAACACTATATACAGAGGCACTGTGCACATTGTCACTGGTGGTAATAACAGTGTTGTTAGTATTGTGGTTTGTATTCATAATCAATATTGTAGTATTCGGGCACTATGTGTTGGTAATTTGTGGTCTGGTCACAGCGTGGCAGTACAGACATTATTGCCACTGTCCCCAATGGGGCTCACAATCTAGATTACCTAGCAGTATGTCTTTGTAAATGTGGGAGGAAACCAGAGTACCTGGAGGAAACCCACGCAAACACGGGGAGAACATACAAACTCATTGCAGATGTTGTCCTTGGTGGGATTTGAACCCAGGACCCCAGCGCTGCAAGGCTGCAGTGCTAACCTCTGAACCGTGCCGCCCTAAAAATGTCATATTATACGGTCACTGTGTGGTGGTAATATGTGATCTGTTCATGGTGTGGAGGTATTTGTCCCTTGTATGTAGTATTATTCGGTCACTATGTGGTCTGGTCATGGTGTGGTGGTATTTCTTCCTGTATGTGGTAATATTGGTCTGGGTATAGTGGATTGTGTTGTGTATGGTGGTCATTTGTTCTCTCTGATATTAATTAGAAGATTCTTTATTTCCATTAGAGTTTTAATGCTTTGTACACAGCAGCGGAGATGCACTTACAGGGGCTTTCCTGTGGAAAAAAGTAATCAGCTCTCCACAGGATAAGTGATAACGTAGTGATTGGTGGGGGTCTGACTGCTTGGACCCATTCAGCAAAATGTGGAACTTTTTATCCCCATTAGACTGAAGTGGCATGTACGACTAGATCACTGATCCATTCATTCCCTCAGTAGCTGCACTTGATTTTTTCTGGAAGCCCCAAAGAGAATGAATGGAGCTGCGGTCAGACATCCCACCTGCTGCTGCATTTTAACCCCTTCATGACCCAGCCTATTTTGACTTTAATGACCTGGCCGTTTTTTGCAATTCTGACCAGTGTCCCTTTATGAGGTAATAACTCAGGAACGCTTCAACGAATCCTAGCGGTTCTGAGAATGTTTTTTCGTGACATATTGGGCTTCATGTTAGTGGTAAATATAGGTCGATAATTTTTGCATTTATTTGTGAAAAAAATGGAAATTTGGCTAAAATTTTGAAAATTTCGCAATTTTCAAATTTGGAATTTTTATTCTGTTAAATGAGAGAGTTATGTGACACAAAATAGTTAATAAACAACATTACCCACATGTCTACTTTACATCAGCACAATTTTGGAAACAATTTTTTTTTGCTAGGAAGTTATAAGGGTTAAAATTTGACCAGCGATTTCTCATTTTTACAACAAAATTTACAAAACCATTTTTTTTAGGCACCACCTCACATTTGAAGTCAGTTTGAGGGGTCTATATGGCTGAAAATACCCAAAAGTGACACGATTCTAAAAACTGCACCCCTCAAGGTACTCAAAATTACATTCAAGAAGTTTATTAACCCTTTAGGTGCTTCACAGCAGCAGAAGCAACATGGAAGGAAAAAATTAACATTTAACTTTTTAGTCACAAAAATGATGTTTTAGCAACAATTTTTTTTATTTTTCCAAGGGTAAAAAAAGAAACTGGACACCAAAAGTTATTGTACAATTTGTCCTGAGTACGCCGATACCCCATATGTGGTATGGGCGCATGACAGGGCTCGGAAGGGAAGGCGCGCCATTTGACTTTTTCAATGAAAAATTGGCTCTAATCTTTAGCGGACACCATGTCGCGTTTGGAGAGCCCCTGTGTGCCTAAACATTGGAGCTCCCCCACATGTGACCCCATTTTGGAAACTAGACTTCCCATGGAACTAATCTAGATGTGCGGTGACCACTTTAAACCCTCAAGTGCTTCACAGAAGTTTATAACGCAGAGCCGTGAAAATAAAAAATCATTTTTCTTTCCTCAAAAATTATTTTTTAGCCCACAATTTTTTATTTTCACAAGAGTAACAGGAGAAATTAGACCCGAAAAGTTGTTGTGCAGTTTGTCCTGAGTATGCTGATACCCCATATGTGGGGGTAAACCACTGGGCACACGTCGGGGCTCGGAAGGGAAGTAGTGACTTTTGAAATGCAGACTTTGATGGAATGGTCTGCGGGTGTCACGTTGCATTTGCAGAACCTCTGATGTACCTAAACAGTAGAAACCCCCCACAAGTGACCCCATTTTGGAAACTAGACCCCCCAAGGAACTTATCTAGTTATGTGGTGAGCACTTTGAACCCCCAAGTGCTTCACAGAAGTTTACAACGCAGAGCCATGAAAATAAAACAAATCATTTTTCTTTCCTCAAAAATGATGTTTTAGCAAGCAATTTTTTATTTTCACAAGGATAACAGGAGAAATTGGACTCCAATAGTGGTTGCCGAGTTTGTCCTGAGTACACTGATACTCCATACTTCGAAAGTTTTTCTTATCTCTAATCAGCACACCATACAAGTCTCTCATCCAGTGCAGTGAGCACCAGATTCATCAACAAATTTCTACTGTGAGTCAATTGATGCCTGTTTTCATGGTATCTCCTAGTAATTTTAGCTGTTTGAGAAGCTTTCGGTCACCCCTTAAGATGTTGTGCATACGTTTGGTTTAGCCTCCCATTGAATCTAATAGGGTTCAGGTACATTCGTCGAACTGTCCATTCAGGGAATCTGAACTGAGCCTTGAAAGTCTGCTCATCTCTAGACACAACCAGCAGCACTGGAGACACGTTCTGAGAGAACGCTGGCTGCCGGGCATGAGAAAACATACAAGGCATGATAGGCGAGCTCAGGCCACCTTCCATTTTTGAAGAAGAAAATGTAAAATGTCCAAACTCCCCCTGATGACATTGATATGGAGCTCCAGATACTCCTGCACCATCCTCTCCAGTCGTTCACAACCTGTCAGTGGAGTACCCCCTTTGCTTCACATTTACTGGAGTGTGCTAAGTATATATTACTCCACTAATTAAGGTTTGGGAACCTACTTTTAAGCACCTCCACCTCAGGTTGTGCTGGACATTTTCTTTGTTCCCAACCTGTCAGATTTGTACTCTGTTCTGTTGGTTCATGGGCTGGTCTAAAAAATGTGAAACAACTCACAGAAATTGCTTATGCCACATACAATACTGCTGCTACTCCTAATGTTTTTGAGATGACATTTGCCATTCCCGGGTTTGACGTCCACAACTGTAATGCATGCTGTGTACCTCACTGCTATCTTGGGGAAAACAACTCATAAGATTGTCTACAAGTATGTTTCGATGCTCCAGCATGTGCACATCCCTTTCCAGGGGGGAAGCATCTGGCTAAATTTACTCTTGTACATTGGATCTAACAGAGTGGAAACCCAATAGTCAGCACTATTTCTAACCCTAAGAATATGGGCACCATGTTGAAGATAGTGCAGCAAGAAGGCGCTCATGTGTGGAGCACTTCCATGAGGTCCAAGACCATGGTGTGTTGGTGGCAGGTTAACGCTCAAGTTGCTTCCTCCGTCTCCTCTCGTCAACCATGGACAACAGAAAAGGGATCATTATCTTCCTCATCTCCTGACTGTTGGGCACCAATCACTTTGTCCTCCTTCATTTGTTCTTTGGCTCCTGCACCTTCACTAACAGTTTGTCTGGTACCATGAGACCCACTCAATCACCATAATCCACCATCCCATGGCACCTGCCTGTGCGGTGACAGTCCAGAAATGTCAGACTATCCCTTGTCCATCCTCCTCTGCTTCCACCACCTCCTAATGCAGACTACTAAAAGTATGCTCCAGCATGTAGATGACCGGAATAGTGATGCTGATGATGGCATCATCAGCACTAACCATCATAGTAGCATATGAAAACTGTGCAGAAGGGTGTGGATTGCCCCAGAGTAGGGCAATGGGGTACTCGGCACCGGGTCCTGCGGTTCAGGGGATGTCACGGTGGCTGACCCAGTCCTTGGCCCTCAGGGGTGTTCAGTAAAAGAGTTTATATATGGGCGAGGTGCAGTAAAGAACGAGGAGACAGGTTTGCAGTCTTTTACCTTGTTTACTGAAGACTTCAGATGGTATCCTCAGCCTGGAGTGCCAGATGACAGGGCAGGCAGAGTCCAGTCAGTCTGAAGGCAGTTCCACAGTCCCCTTATCCAGGTGGAAATCAGTAGCCTTCCTACTAGCGCCTGGGTGTTGCAGTACCTCCCTGCTGAGTTTCTCGGTAAGGTCCTCACAATTCTTGTAGATGTTCTGGATGTTATTTCTTCCTCTCTGTCCCCCAGATGGTGTGGATAGGACAAACCCGTATGACTGATGGCCTGAGGCTTGTTTATAGGGACCCTAGAGACGCCCCGACCCCACAAGTTGCCACCGTGTCTTCTTAGGTATTTAGGTCAGACAGCCAACTTGGAATTGACTGCCCTGCCAGTCTCTGGAGCAAGGCTTAGAGACAGTTGCTCCCTCGGTGTCCCTGGCTACCTGCTCCTGCGCTTCATAAAGGAGCAGCTTGTTCCTGACTGATCTCCCTCTGGTATTTCCCTCCTGTGCCCTGCTTTCCTGCACACTCTCTGCAGTATGTTCACCTTTTAGTGTCTTTTCCCATGAGTTACAGCACGTCATGCCAGCAGAGCTCCTCTCCTTCTGTCTGCCTGACAGGAACTGAACTCTTTTCCCTCCATATCAGGATGTTAAATAGGGGAGTTCACCCTAAACAGGCTTAGAGCTCCCCCTTCTGGTCTGCATGTGTGTAATACCTGAATGTGGTTGTCTTTCATTGCCTTCAGACATGACATCACTTCTCCCCTGAAAGGATAATGACATCACTGCGACGACCAGGATACTGGGGCGCCGCAGGTGCAGAGGTCCTTCATCTGTGCCCACTCCGCAAGCATCATTTACACCACGTCTGTACTGTGTTGGCCCAGGCTATGCAAAAAGACATTCTGACACAGGGTTCGTCACTGCTGCCACAGTCGCTGCAACATGTGCAGAGTGGAATTCCACCTTGTTGGAACATCATAAGTGAAACCAGTTATGGCAGGTCAAAAAACCTCTTTAGCGATGCAAAGTGACAGTGCTCTCTGCAGCAGAGCACCCAGGCCAGGATAGTGTTGGAGAAATTGCTGTACCACCAGGTTGAGAATGTGAACCATGCAAGGCACATATATGAGATTGCTTAGGCATACGGCCACCTCCAGGATTGCACCATTATCGCACACAGCCTTCCCTGCCTCCAGAGTCAATGGAGACTGCAATTGCTCTAACTCAGCCAGGATAGCTGTCCACAACTCTTGAGCTATGTGACTGCAATCTCCAAGGAATATCAATTTAAATACTACCTGATTGCACAAAGCTATGGCTGCACTGTATGGAGTTGGGGCAATGATGTCTGCACTGATGGAACGCGTATCTGATTAAGGGAGAGGCTGGAGACTTGTGTGAGAACACTTGGCAAGGTGACGGAGGAGGATAAAGCAGCAGATATGGTTGATGAGATGTCCAGTGGTTGGTGAGGCCCGTTAGTCTACATTTTAGAGCAGTGTGATTCCCACACTAAGGCATGTTGATGGCGCATGGCATGTAGTTGTCAAATTTTTGCAATTTTTGCCTCTACTGAGTTTGTTGTTGCAAATTTGGCAGATAACATGAGTTGGGTCATCCTTTGATGTCTCCAAAAAGACCCAGGCTAGTCAACCCTTGCAGCCCCTGCGAACTGCACACTCGTGACCAGTGCTGGCCACAGCCAAAGTTGGGGCTGAGGATGCAGTGCTTGTCGTGGTTGCATCACTTCATGTCTGTGTGTGAAGCCGCAATGTAACCTCCTTGTTTTCCTCCTCCACCACCTCTGCTGAGCTACTTAGCTGCGTACTTTTGGGTTCAAACCAAGTGGGATCTACAACCTCATCATCATCCTCTCTACTATCACACTCCTCATCCTGAGAATCACCCTCCTCCGCTTCCAGTCCTGACACCACAGTACAGCCCAAGTCTCATCAGGATCACCTCCAACCCCGGCGGTTAACGCCTGGTGACGAGGGTCTGGATTATGCAAGGACTCTACTTTGTCCAACCCCAGATCCAACATGAAAACATTTTGGACATCGGATGCTTTCCTTCTCTGGATTCTGTGAACCTTTGGAGCAGAAATCTGATGCCCATGGAGCAGAATGTGTAAGCAACTCTGCAGAATGCCCATCAGTGGTTCTCCGCAATTAGTTGGGCATTTGAAAATTTGTGACGAGGGGGAAAACAAGTGTGATTGGGGTGCCACCTCTGAGGACTGTAGATTGTATTGTGTGTGAGGTTAAGGTAGAGGAAGAGGAGGAGAGGCCACTTGATGCAGCGCTTGCCATTCACTGGAGCACATGCTCTTTCTGGCCCTCATCTACAAGCAAACTGCTGTGCGGTTGCCAAAGAAAGGAAGTGGATTAACCTGTCCAGCAACAGATATTGTCAGTAGTCTTTGGATAGAGAAGGCATTTGTTCAGTTGAGCTTTCATTAACATTAACACCTAACACACGTTCATGTGGAACACCAAGCCTATTCCCCCTTCCACCATGACCTCGCTTTTTTCCACTCATTTTGTATGTAGCCTTCTCCTCTTGTAACCTGATGAATCACAACCTTAGGCCCACAGCTGTCAGTCACCTGTCACTAAATGAACAATCACTCTTTATTTTCTTAGATAGTGTGCTTGACCAACATTGTTATTCCTAACGATTTTTAAGTGGAAATCTGGCCTTCTAATTTATCACTGAAACACAGTTTTATCACAAACAATTTTGAGTAGCGAACTGGGCCTCCTGGCAGTATCTAATATTAGGCCTATAGATTTTTAAGTGGACATCTGGACTTCTAGTTTGTCTCTGAAACACAGGTTTACCACAAATTATTTGGATTAGCTAGTTGGACCTCCTGCCTGCACCCAAATATTAGGTCTAATGATTTTTAAGTGGAAATCTGGCCTTCTAATTTATCACTGAAACACAGTCTTATCACAAACAATTTGGATTAGAAAATGGGGTCTCCTGAGACCGCCACACAGTTTTTGCACAATCTAGATGCTGGAAGATCGAATTAACACAGAACAGGATCCTATCTAGCTGACTGACAAGTTTTTTCTGCTTTTTTTCTTATTTTGGGAGGATTTTAGTCCTCTTTTGTGGCTTTGCTATTAGTTTAGTGATAGGACTTGCAAGTGTGGGGACCCTTGGCGTGAGTTGCGTGCTTGCATATTTTGGCCAAAATATCAACCAAAACCTCACTATTTTTGTGTATTTTATGCACAGTATTTTTAAGGGTGCAGCCAAGCCCTGCACGTTTCGTCTTGTATACAGGGGTGTTCACACTGGGATGCATTGAGAGAGTGCTGGCCAGCCCACCTAATTGAATAGTAGGGGCATGACTAATAGGCTAAGAACCAGACACTATGCATTGCTTTATGTGAACAGCGCCCTATACAGGCCTTTATTGTGCAAATGTATACTAAGCAGTCACCCCCTCCATGAATGGGTATGTGGTGAGTGGATGTCTATTTAGTATTTTGCACCTGTGTTGCCAACATCTTGCTATATGGGCTGGCTGCATCCCATAGTGCATTTGTTCAAAGATCTGGGTAGGTAAGCGGTGCTGCCTTTTTTTCTGCAGTTTTTTCTGACTGACAAGTTCATTTGCAGCACTATCAGGAGCAGCTTCTCTGCACTGTGACACTGAGAATATGGCGCAAGTAAAACAAGATGTCTGCTTTTTATATGGCCAGAGACATGTGACTTCAGGAGCCAATCTCAGAAGACCTTGTGTCATGACATTGTGGATTGTTTCTGCACCCTGATTGGCTGCCGGAATCAACACACATAAAGCTAAGGGGGGGTTAGAGCACGCCATTCCTGTAACCTCTCCACACCTCCTCCCCTCATCAAGCACATTCCCCAGTCGCCCTCGTTAATCATACAGTACCACTATCCTAGCCAAAGTAATAACAGAAGCATTAGTGGAAACACAATGATTTATTGAACCATGACCAAATTTTGACGACTTTGAATAAAAATTCTCTTGAAACTAAACACGAATCCGAATGTGCTGCATTCATGCTGAATTTGAGATTCCAAAAAAGTTCACTCATCTCTAATGCTGATATGAATATGATATCTCTCAGTATCTATTTTTCTTACTATGCATTGCATTTGCTGCCTTAAAAATGGAAAATTGTGCTTTTCTACTCAGGTCATTTGTTTTTTTGCCAAGTGTGTAATACTTGCCCTTTGAGCTCTGCTTTACCTTGTCCTTTGTTAAAGATTTCCCGAATGGATGTTCAGAGTGAAAAAACAGAATCACAAAGCTAATTCTGCAACTCATCACAGGCCAATTAAGCAGCCAAGTATAGCAGATGAGCAGTCTATCACAGTAAGTAAGATATATTATATATATACATTGATTAAAATAAGTATTTGATACACTGTCGCCTCTGCAAGTTTTCCAGCCTACAAAGAATGGAGAGGTCTGTATTTTTTATCATAGGTACATTTTGACTGTGAGAGACAGAATCTTAGCAAAAATCCAGAATCCTATTTTTACATAATTAATTTGCATTTTATTGAATTAAATATGTATTTTATACAATAGAAAAACATAACTTAATATTTGGTACAGAAACCTTTGTTTGCAATTACAGATGTCAGACGTTTCCTGTAGCTCTTGACCAGAGGCGTAGCTAGGGTTTCAGCTTAGGGGGGGGCGAAAAATCTAAATGGGCCCCTAACGAGGTACCCCTGACTACAGCTACATGGTGCACCCTAATTGTGAGCATAGGGGAACATGAGCAGATGACCGCCCTGTGACTGAAAATACATCTATATAAAAACACTGATCTAATATATAATTGCCTAGAATACTACTTCCTGCAATTTGTGCCAACTTCCGTGGCTTTGTCCGGAGCTAATGTCCGGAGCTAATGTCCGGAGCTAATGTCCGGAGCTAATGTCCGGAGCTAAGTGACGTCAACAGTGTCCAGTGTCTGATTGGTTGCCGCCTGCTGCGAGCGACCAATCAGAAACGTGCCGTACTGTGACACACTCCGCCCGCCATTTTGGTGTGATTTTTGAATTTTTACCTCACAGCAAGTTTCTACTGCGTGGAGGCGGGCCCAGTGACGTTGCTCTTCAAGCTCCTGCCGAATTTCAAGTATATATGGATTCTAGACTCCCGATTCTTTAGAATCGGGCTGCCATCTAGTACTACTATATGAGGACCATATATTGGTAGATACCAGTTCTACAGACCATATAAGAGATCACAGCACAGTTATAGATAATAACTTACAGATGACGTTTTTTCTGATGGAATCGTTCACTTTTCTCGTCTGTTCCATCTGTCCCAGCCCAACAACACAACTACTCCACCAGGACTCGTCTGCAGAAATTATGATGACACATCAGACTTCTCATAATTCCAGTCCCGTCCCCATCTATCCCCAACCTGCACAAACTCCTCATTCTGCTGATACCCAATACTGAGCCGCTGCTGCCGTATGTGTCCCTATTACTGCCCCTGATACCCCAATACTGAGCCGCTACTGCCGTATGTGTCCCTATTACTGCCCCTGATACCCCAATACTGAGCCGCTGTTGCCGTATGTGCCCCTCTTACTACACCTGATAACCCAATACTGAGCCGCTGCTGCTGTATGTGTCCCTATTACTGCCCCTGATACCCCAATACTGAGCCACTGCGGCCGTATGTGTCCCTATTACTGCACCTGATACCCCAATATTGAGCCGCTGCTGCCGTACATGTCCCTATTACTGCCCCTGATACCCCAATACTGAGCCGCTGCTGCCGTATGTGTCCCTATTACTGCCCCTGATACCCCAATACTGAGCCACTGCGGCCGTATGTGTCCCTATTACTGCACCTGATACCCCAATATTGAGCCGCTGCTGCCGTATGTGTCCCTATTACTGCACCTGATACCCCAATACTGAGCCGCTGTTGCCGTATGTGTCCCTATTACTGCCCCTGATACCCAATACTGAGCCGCTGTTGCCGTATGTGCCCCTATTACTACACCTGATACCCCAATACTGAGCCACTGCGGCCATATGTGTCCCTATTACTACACCTGATACCCCAATACTGAGCCACTGCGGCCATATGTGTCCCTATTACTGCACCTGATACCCCAATACTGAGCCGCTGCTGCCGTATGTGTCCCCATTACTGCCCCTGATACCCCAATACTGAGCCGCTTCTGCCGTATGTGTCCCTATTACTGCACCTGATACCCCAATACTGAGCGGCTGCTGCCGTATGTGTCCCCATTACTGCCCCTGATACCCCAATACTGAGCCCCTGCTGCCGTATATGTCCCTATTACTGCCCCTGATACCCCAATACTGAGCCACTGCGGCCGTATGTGCCCCTATTACTGCCCCTGATACCCCAATACTGAGCCACTGCGGCCGTATGTGTCCCTATTACTGCACCTGATACCCCAATACTGAGCCGCTGCTGCTGTATGTGTCCCTATTACTGCCCCTGATACCCCAATACTGAGCCGCTGCTGCCGTATGTGTCCCTATTACTGCACCTGATACCCCAACACTGAGCCGCTGCTGCCGTATGTGTCCCCATTACTGCCCCTGATACCCCAATACTGAGCCCCTGCTGCCGTATGTGTCCCTATTACTGCCCCTGATACCCCAAAACTGAGCCCCTGCTGCCGTATGTGTCCCTATTACTGCCCCTGATACCCCAATACTGAGCCGCTGCTGCCGTATGTGTCCCCATTACCGCCCCTGACACCCCAATACTGAGCCGCTGCTGCAGTTTGTGTCCCTATTACTGCCCGATACCCCAATACTGAGCCGCTGTTCCCGAATGTGTCCCTATTACTGCCCCTGATACCCCAATACTGAGCCGCTGCTGCCGTATGTGTCCCCATTACTGCCCCTGATACCCCAATACTGAGCCGCTGCTGCCGTATGTGTCCCTATTACTGCCCCCGATACCCAATACTGAGCCGCTGTTGCCGTATTTGCCCCTATTACTACACCTGATACCCCAATACTGAGCCACTGCGGCCATATGTGTCCCTATTACTACACCTGATACCCCAATACTGAGCCACTGCGGCCATATATGTCCCTATTACTGCACCTGATACCCCAATACTGAGCCACTGCGGCCATATGTGTCCCTATTACTGCACCTGATACCCCAATACTGAGCCGCTGCTGCCGTATGTGTCCCCATTACTGCCCCTGATACCCCAATACTGAGCCGCTGCTGCCGTATGTGTCCCTATTACTGCACCTGATACCCTAATACTGAGCCGCTGCTGCCGTATGTGTCCCCATTACTGCCCGATACCCCAATACTGAGCACCTGCTGCCGTATATGTCCCTATTACTGCCCCTGATACCCCAATACTGAGCCGCTGCTGCGGTATGTGTCCCTATTACTGCACCTGATACCCCAATACTGAGTCGCTGCTGCCGTATGTGTCCCCATTACTGCCCCTGATACCCCAATACTAAGCCGCTGCTGCCGTATGTGTCGCTATTACTGCACCTGATACCCCAACACTGAGCCGCTGCTGCCGTATGTGTCCCTATTACTGCCCCCGATACCCAATACTGAGCCGCTGTTGCCGTATTTGCCCCTATTACTACACCTGATACCCCAATACTGAGCCACTGCGGCCATATGTGTCCCTATTACTACACCTGATACCCCAATACTGAGCCACTGCGGCCATATATGTCCCTATTACTGCACCTGATACCCCAATACTGAGCCACTGCGGCCATATGTGTCCCTATTACTGCACCTGATACCCCAATACTGAGCCGCTGCTGCCGTATGTGTCCCCATTACTGCCCCTGATACCCCAATACTGAGCCGCTGCTGCCGTATGTGTCCCTATTACTGCACCTGATACCCTAATACTGAGCCGCTGCTGCCGTATGTGTCCCCATTACTGCCCGATACCCCAATACTGAGCACCTGCTGCCGTATATGTCCCTATTACTGCCCCTGATACCCCAATACTGAGCCGCTGCTGCGGTATGTGTCCCTATTACTGCACCTGATACCCCAATACTGAGTCGCTGCTGCCGTATGTGTCCCCATTACTGCCCCTGATACCCCAATACTAAGCCGCTGCTGCCGTATGTGTCGCTATTACTGCACCTGATACCCCAACACTGAGCCGCTGCTGCCGTATGTGTCCCCATTACTGCCCCTGATACCCCAATACTGAGCCCCTGCTGCTGTATGTGTCCCTATTACTGCTCCTGATACCCCAAAACTGAGCCCCTGCTGCCGTATGTGTCCCTATTACTGCCCCTGATACACCAATACTGAGCCGCTGCTGCCGTATGTGTCCCATTACCGCCCGATACCCCAATACTGAGCCGCTGCTGCCGTATGTGTCCGTATTACTGCCCCTGATACCCCAATACTGAGCCACTGCGGCCGTATGTGTCCCTATTACTGCACCTGATACCCCAATACTGAGCCGCTGCTGCCGTATGTGTCCCTATTACTGCCCCTGATACCCCAATACTGAGCCACTTCTGCCGTATGTGTCCCTATTACTGCACCTGATACCCCAATACTGAGCCGCTGCTGCCGTATGTGTCCCTATTACTGCCCCTGATACCCCAATACTGAGCCGCTGCTGCCGTATGTGTCCCTATTACTGCACCTGATACCCCAACACTGAGCCGCTGCTGCCGTATGTGTCCCCATTACTGCCCCTGATACCCCAATACTGAGCCCCTGCTGCCGTATGTGTCCCCATTACTGCCCCTGATACCCCAATACTGAGCCCCTGCTGCCGTATGTGTCCCTATTACTGCCCCTGATACCCCAATACTGAGCCGCTGCTGCCGTATGTGTCCCTATTACCGCCCCTGATACCCCAATACTGAGCCGCTGCTTCCGTATGTGTCCCTATTACTGCCCGATACCCCAATACTGAGCCACTGCTGCCGTATGTGTCCCTATTACTGCACCTTATACCCCAATACTGAGCCGCTGTTGCCGTATGTGTCCCTATTACTGCCCCTGATACCCCAATACTGAGCCGCTGCTGCCGTATGTGTCCCTATTACTGCCCCTGATACCCCAATACTGAGCCGCTGCTGCCGTATGTGTCCCCATTACTGCACCTGATACCCCAATACTGAGCCGCTGCTGCCGTATGTGTCCCTATTACTGCACCTGATATCCCAATACTGAGCCGCAGCTGCCATATGTGTCCCTATTACTGCCCCTGATACCCCAATACTGAGCCGCTGCTGCCGTATGTGTCCCTATTACTGCCCCTGATACCCCAATACTGAGCCGCTGCTTCCGTATGTGTCCCTATTACTGCACCTGATACCCCAATACTGAGCTGCTGCCGTATGTGTCCCCATTACTGCACCTGATACCCCAATACTGAGCCGCTGCTGCCGTATGTGTCCCTATTACTGCACCTGATATCCCAATACTGAGCCGCTGCTGCCATATGTGTCCCTATTACTGCCCCTGATACCCTAATACTGAGCCGCTGCTTCCGTATGTGTCCCTATTACTGCTCCTGATACCCCAATACTGAGCCGCTGTTGCCATATGTGTCCCTATTACTGCACCTGATACCCCAATACTGAGCCACCGCTGCCGTATGTGTCCCTATTACTGCACCTGATACCCCAATACTGAGCCGCTGTTGCCGTATGTGTCCCTATTACTGCACCTGATACCCCAATACTGAGCCACTGCTGCTGTATGTGTCCCTATTACTGCACCTGAAACCCCAATACTGAGCCGCTGCTGCCGTATGTGTCCTACAGCACCTGCTGTGTGGTACAATAATGGTGCCGCCCCACATAGCAATGCCACCAATGTGCCCCTTACATAGTAATAATGACTCTTTTGTGCTCTCTAGATAATAAAATTCACCCCTAGAAAACATTAATGCCCTGTGCTAGTGCCCTCCACATTTTGTCCCTAAAAAGTAAAAATACCGCACATGAAATTTTGATGGTCTAAGTACTGAGTGCCCATATAACAATAATGTTTAAGTTCCCACTTAACATTTAATAATGTCTCCTAAGTAGCCTCAATGTACAGCTTGACTATACACAGTATGGTGGGCCCACAGCTTTCCTATGCACAGTATAATGCCCCCCCAGCTCCCCTATACACAATATTTTGAACCCTCAGCCCCCCATACACAGTATGATGTCCCCACAGCTCCCCTATACACAGTATGATGGGCCCACAGCTCCCGTACATACATTATGATGTCCATTAGAGTTCCCCTATACATAGAATGATGTCCTCAATGATCCCCCAAAACACAGTATAATAGTTAATAGTGCTCTGACACTGTGTCTCCTGCACTGAGAGTCACACTGCCAGGAGGAAATTAGCTTTATTCCTCACTGCAGCCTCGGGGGCGGCGCCAGCACGGTTTCAGTCACCGCTCTGAGTATAGAGCAGCAGCTGTAACTGCGCCTCTTAGGGTATGTGCACACATTGCGGATTCCCCACAGATTTACTGCGGATTTTGTTGGTTTTATGCGGATTTCGCCTGCGTTTTTACACCTGCGGATTCCTATTACGGAATAGCTGTAAAATGCTGCAGAGTCCTCACAAAGAATTGACATGCTGAGGAAAATAAATGGCAGCGTTTCCACGCGGAATTTTCCGCAGCATGTGCACTGTGGATTTTGTTTTCCATAGGTTTACATGGTACTGTACAACGCATGGAAAACTGCTGCAGATCCACAGCAAAATCCAGTGTGTGCACATACCCTTGACGCGCCATTCCAGCCGTCAAATAAAAAAAAATGCTGGAGTGATGCTTAAGGGAATGTGCACACGTCAGGATTTCTTGCAGAAATTTTCCTGACAAAAAACGGACATTTCTGCCAGAAATCCGCATGTTTTTTTCGCGTTTTTTGACACGTTTTTTTGTGCGTTTTTTCCCAAATGCATAGAATTGCGGGAAAAACGCAGAAAATCCGCAAAAATAATGAACATGCTCATGTTTTTACCGCAATGCGTTTTTTTCGCGGAAAAAAACGCATCCATGTGCATAAAACATACAGAATGCATGCCAAATGATAGAATGCATAATGTATGCGCTTTTAATGAGTTTTTATAGCGTTTTTAGTGTGAAAAAACGCGAAAAAACCTGAACGTGTGCACATAGCCTAAATGTGATGTAGCTTATGGCTTACCCAGCTGATAAGTATAATATGCCCCCTACCTCCCCATCACAGAGAACAACTATTACATGTGATGGAGGGCATATAATCGGGTAACCATCTAATAATCAGCCCCCCAGTGCCTGTCGCCCCTCACCCACCTCAGCCCTCACAATACCCTTATCTTCTCACATTCACCCCCCAGTTCCCTGTACCCTTCCCCCACCTAAGCCCCCACAACACATTTACCCCCCAGGGACTATGACATGCCTATCAATCGTATCCCCACTTACCAATGAAGATTGCAGCAGGACCAGGAAGTAGCTGAATAAAATGCAGGAGGGCACTAGGACCCAGCGTGCCTGCCCTGAGCCAATCCCAGCGTGCACAGGGAGGGAAAAAACCTGCAGCTGGGAGAAGCTTCTGAGGTCGGTCAGCACAATACAGTGCAGGAGGGAGAAGTGGTCACTGGTCACTGTCTGAAGCTACGTTCACACTAGCGTTGTGCGCCGCTGCGTCGGCGATGCGACGCACAAAAACCGAAAAACGCGTGCAAACGCACGCAAAAACGCTGCAGAATCTCCATCCGGAGAGCAGGCATTTTGCTGCTCTCCTCCTGTACTGTATTGTGCCTCAGCACAGAAGTGGCAGTGCCGGCTCCCAGTGGGCCCCTTCATGTGACAGGGCCCGGGGCGATGGCCCCCTCTGCCCCCCCAGTAGCTACGCTACTGCTCTTGACCAAGTTTTCACACACTGCAGCAGGGATTTTGACCCACTCCTCCATAGAGATGTTTCAAGTTTTGGGGCTGTTGCTGGGCAACATTGAGTTTCAGCTCGCTCTAAAGACTTTCCACTGGGTTCAGGCCTGGAGAATAGCTAGGTCACTCCAGGACCTTGAAATGCTTCTTATGTAGCCTTCCTTTAGTTATCTCGGCTGTGTGTTTCTGGTCATTGTCATGCTGGAAGACCCAGTTCTATTTTTGTCTCATCTGACCACATGACCTTCTCCCATGCCTCCTCTGGATCATCCAGTTGGTAATTGGCAAACCTCAAATGGGCCTGAACATGTGCTAGCGCGAGCAGGGTACCTTACGTGCCCTGCAGGATTTTAATCCATGACAGCGTAGTGTGCTACTAATGGTAATGTTTCATACTGTGGTCCCAGCTTTCTTCGGCTCATTGACCAGGTTCTCCTATGTAGTTCTGGGCTGATTCCTGACCTTTCTCAGAATCATCCTTACCCCACGAGGATCTTGCATGAAGCCCCAGGCCGAGGAAGATTGAGAATCATTGTGTGCTTATTTCATTTTCTAATAATTGTGCCAACAGTTTGTACCTTCACACCAAGCTGCTTGCCTGTTGTCCTGCAGCCCATCCCAGACTTGTGCAGGTCTACAATTTTGTCCATGGAGACAGTTGTTTGGTATTGGCCATGGTGGAGAGGTTGAAATGTGACTGGTTGTGTGGACAGGTGTCTTTTTTACTGGTAACGAGCTCAAACAGGTGCAATTAATACAGGTAATGAGTGCAGAGTAGGAGGGCTTCTTAAAGGAAAACTAACAAATCTGAGAGCCAAAATTCTTGCAGCTTGGTAAGTGATCAAATATTTATTGCATGAAATGCGATGTAATTTAATTATTTAAAAATCATAGAATGTAATTTTCTGTTTTTCATTTTTAGATTATGTCTCTCACAGTTGATGTGTACCTAGGAGAAAAATTACAGACCTCTCTGTCATGCCATTCTGTCTGTTTCTGGTTTTTGGCATGACAATGCATATGTTTGCTTTAACCCTTTACTCTTTTCCCCCTAATTTGAGCTAGGATACTGTTGGCTTTTACCTGAATGGAGCCTTCTCAGTTCCCTGCTCTGCTGCACAGTCGTACATGGGCATTTAGGTATTTGCCCTGCTGCATACCTTCCTCATGTGCAGCCCCTGGTTGCTGCTGTGAAGCTGTCCGTGGGTTGTGATGTCATTTGCGGCTGGTGCATGACTTTCCACGTGGCTCAGTGCATGCAGTTTCAGTCAGGTGTCCTGAGCCTCAGAACCTGCACTGTTGGTGCTGTAATGGTTTCTGTGTGTGCTTAGGGCATGTGTGGCCACACCTCCCCTGCTTTTATCAGGGTGAGGGTGTGTACTTCAAATGCTGTCCCCAGCCAATTGCTTAGGGGCAGCTGATATATAAAGTTCCCCTGCCCTATGAGCGGGGCCTGAGCTACACTCACAAAGCTCCTGAACTTTGCTATGTGTGTTTCTGTTCCTGCACCTCTCCTATGTTTTGGTACCAAAGTCCTTACTTTGAATCCTGTTTTGTCCTGTTCTGGTGCCTGTCCTGGAGGCGGTATATCCAGGCCCAAATCCTTGATCCTCTACCTGTCCTGTACCTGAACCTGTCTGAACTGTGTCTGCTGTGATTATGTTCCTGGAATCCCTTTGCATCTGGAGCCTCACTCCCAGTGATTTTGAGTCTCTTGAAACCAGTGTTTCTGCTGAGCATCTACTACTCTTTGCTCTGACTACCATGCGGTGTTGACCCCGTCTGGCTCATGTCCAGTACGGCGGTGTTTGCACCATCACGCTTGAGTTCCTTCCTAGGTCCAATGCCCGGAGCTTGACGGCCGCAGTCTGGAACCTGATGACCGCTGTCTGGAGCTTGGAGCTTGATGTCTCTGGTGGTGCCTGTAGGTCGTGTCGGATGTCCGGAACCAAACGACTCCTGTCTGATGTCTGCCGGTGACCCTGGGTCCAGATGTCCTGATGTCCTGTCTGTGCCCTGATGTCTTGCCTGTGTCTTGATGACCTCATGGACCCTGATGTCCTGATATGCTGTCTGTTCCCTGATGTCCTGTTGCCCTGCCTGTGTCCTGATGTCCTGAGGTCTTTCCTGAGTCCAGATGTCCTGTTTGTATCCTGATGTCTTGCCTGTACCCTGATGTCCTTGTGTACCCTGATGTTCTGCCTGGGTCCTGATGTCCCGCCTATCTGTGCCTCAGTGATCCGTTGGTGCCATGGGGTCCACTGGGTGGTACCCTTCTGAGGTGTGGAATCGGGAGCCTGACATCGTCATGTTTTGTTTATGTACTGTGTAACTTTACTTTAGTAAACTTTACATTCTTTACCTGAAGTATCGGTGTAATTACGTCCTACGTGTTTCTTTGTCCACATGCTCAGTTGCCACAGAACCCAAGTCGCTGCCCTCCCCTAGTTCGGGTAGGCCGGGTCCCCCTCTGCGGTTTAAAGGGTCTGTTTTTCGTCCCCAGGGGACGCACGCCCCACGCCTTATGAGGTTGGACGGCTTGGGGGCGTCTATGGGCTGGGCCGCATCTGTGGCTGCACCTGATCGTGACACTCTCCATTCTTTGTAGGTGGGAAAACTTGCAAAATTGACAGTGTATCGAATACTTATTTTCAAGAAATACAAGAAAAAATGCAGACTAGGACCTGTAGTCACATGACTGGGGCTCTGGTAACAAGCGCGCACGCGCTGTAATACCGACAAGTGTACGATCGCTTAGCACCTGGGATCAGCCCTTAGCAGGGCGATCTAGTGCATATGCGCCACACGCTATCTAGCTGCGGTGATTATGTGAATGGAATTGTATAAGGGACACTGAAACTTAGTAATAAATGTCGCTTTTAAATTATTAAATTGTCTCATACATAATTGAGTACGCTTAGTGAAAGATAGCACCTGACTCACAAGAGGAAGTGATGACAGATGCTGGAGCACCCAAAGTATCGCCCACCACCCTATATAACGGCAGCAGACTCTAACTAAGAGAGAGACTTTGCACTCTCACACTGAGGCAACTAACATACAGAGCGGTCAGACCTGCCACTGCAGGAGAGCTTAATGAACCTGGATTACTTCCCCTGATGAACCCCCTGAACAGGGGAGGAAACGCATTGGGAAGGGAAGACACATTACCCAGGGAGGCCATATCTATCATGGGCACCAAAAAGTAGGCTTATACTTGGGTACTGCCCTTGTCAGGGCAGGAGTCTTGTTGCAGAGGGCACGACAGGGAAAGCTAGACTTCAAAAGCCCCCCGCCCCTCTTTTTCCTCTCTTCATCTCGGTCTCACCCATCCATGTCCTGTACGGAAAAGCAAGAAATAACAACTGGGTGAGATTGTATCATTTTATTACGTGCACTGGTATTTATGAGCACTCTATTCGTTTGTCTGCCATTTGTTTTATAATATATATATTAAAAGTTAACTTTTATTAAACTAAGGAGCTGGCTATGCTAGATAGTGTATATATATATATACTAGTCAGATTAGTCTAGAGCGTATTGCTCAGATTTGATTGCTGAGTGAATAGAATATTCACTGCGTCCAAAGTGCTGACGTCTATTGAGTGCAGGTGAATCCGCATTTGTTCACTGAACTGTGCGGATTCACGTAGTTCAATACATTCTAGGGGTGAAATTTATCTTGCGGAGACCAGAGTCTTCGCAAGAGAAATTCACATTCTGTGGTTTGGAGAGACGCACCGCATGTCCCTCTCCACAGGTGAGCTGCGGGCGTCTGTGGATGCATAGTGTACATGGGATTTCTTGAAATCCCATCCACTATGCTGTAGCATCTGGTCCCTGCAGGTTGGATGCTGCACAAGTATGCAGCGTCCAACCCACAGCATTTACTGATTGCCTGCACATACCCTAAAGGGAGTTTTTCAGAATGAGCTAATTGTCATGACATTCACTATCAAGCTGACTAGGAACATATCCGGGTGAAGTGTCACTGGATGCGCTGCTGATAATAGAATTCCACGAATATTTTCCTTAGATACTTTATATTAACAGGTTTACAAAGTCAACGTGTTTTGAAGTCAATGCAGGACCTCTTCATCAGGACAAAAACCTAACCTTTACTAGGTTTATGCGTTTGCTACATGTTGCTTTGTTGCAACACTTCTAGGTGAGCAAATCCATATTGGTTTATGTGTTGTTTTAACATTTAAAGCTCTATTGTGCACTCTTCCTTTTCCCAGTTTGCCTTACTACTATACTGCTGACTAAACAGACTTTCTTCTCCACAACCATTCACCTTCCATCTAGTGCTAGTTATTCTAACAACTATACACACTTGCATTTCTTTAAATTGGCATCAGCAGGGTGGGATTTGATTTAACAGATATTCTGCATGACTGAATTACAGTATCTTACATTGTTTTTTTTATATTTTTAGGTGTTAGATGGCCATTTTATCATTTCTACTTTTGGTTCTCAGCTTATATCTAGAAAATGAAGCAGCTGTCCAAAAGCCAAGCATATTATTGCTTTTGGCTGATGACCTTGGAATTGGGGATATTGGTTGTTATGGGAATACCACTATAAGGTAACTGTAACAATGTTCTTTTATATTATGGATGCTAGAGTCCATAAATGACTTGGCACTGGGTAGACTGGGATAAGGAGACTAACTGACTTGGTCTTCACCCAGCACATAACATGGAAGGTTGGATTTTTCTACTGAGGAATTCTCAGGTCATGATCACCAGAATAGTCGTCAACTGGCAATGGCCAAGCAGATTACCCTTATGTGGGGATCAGGTGCAGATCAAAGATCAAAAGAAGAAAATCATGAAGTGGAAGTTCAAGAAATAGTGATTAGGAGTTGCCTGGAAAGAACATCTCAGCAATTGATTCCAGAGGATAACGCATAAGTGTAGTCTCTGTTAAGCAGGGTCAATAATTGAGAGTAAAATTAAAGTTTCACTGTGGTATCCAAAGAGCAAAAGCGTAGTTGGACAATCTAAGTTTTAAAATCACAGTACTATGTGTTAATCGAATAGTATGGTCTCGAATAAACATGGCAAGAGCCAGCCAAATCAGACAGTAAAATCAAAAAGATAACAACCAGGTCCATCATTTTGGATTTATTTAACTGTTAAGTTCAATTTTTTGTGTTAATTATAGTTTTCATATAACTTCAGGACTCCTAATATTGATAGACTGACCAGCGAAGGCGTAAAACTTACTCAACACATTGCTGCAGCTTCTCTATGTACCCCAAGTAGATCAGCATTTTTGACTGGCCGATACCCCATCAGAACAGGTAATGAATACCTACTTGTTATTTTGTAGCTAACATTTTTAACATATGAAATGAAAATTTTCCATGCCTAATGATAGAAAATGCTGCTGAGTAGGGTTGAGCGACTTTTACTTTTTTAGGGTCGAGTCGGGTTTCACGAAACCCGACTATCTCAAAAGTCGAGTCGCGTGAAATCGGCCGATTATCGCGAAAAGTCGGGGATCGACCGAAACACGAAACCCAATGCAAGTCAATGGGGAAGCATAGTTGGCAGTGAGTGGAGGCCAGGAAAACACCTACAGTGCCCATTTTAATGGCAAAAACATCCATTCTTGGTACTGAAGCTTGTCAATCTTAATTTACCTTATAATAATAGTTAGGCATTGGACATTGGGGTTCATTTGGCTAAAGTTGTGGGGGGTAGGGCTGGGTCAAGTATTTAGTTGGCCCAGGAAACGTGGACCACGTCACGGCAGTGGAGCAGGGAGAGGTAAGTATTTCAACTTCGCAAGTGTTGTGATCCTGAGCAAGCAGGGGGGGCCTACTCGTTCGCATTGGCACTGGCACAGGGCCCCTCAAAGTACGGCGGTGTGTTTGCATGGCGGGGGCGCCTCCCACCGGCAGCTACACTTTTACTATGACGGGCCCTGTGCCAGTGACGTCGCCAACGAGTATTCCCCCCCACCTGATGAAGGAACCTGCACTTTCATCTGCACCTTCCTCTTTGTCCCTGTGTAAGGTGGTATAGTATGCGGGAAGGGGAACCTCACTTTCAGCAGGGTCAGAATCTGGCTGTGTGGCGTGCAAGGGGAATGTAGCGGTCTGGGTCAATGTACCAGCAGAGTCATCTAGCATTGGCTGTTCAATGGGCAGGATGAGGAGGAAACACAAATAAAGGCCCAAATAATAAAGTGGGCTAAATGCATTTCAAAATTGGTAACAGGACTAACCAGGCGGCATTGCTTTGTTCAGTGGAGGACAACTGTAATGAGAGGCTGACACAGTGAGTAGGCCCAAATCAGTAAGTAGTCTAAGGCTGGTTTCACATTTGCGTTTAAAAAGTGCAGCGTTTTAAACGCAAACGCATTTGGTGTAAAAACACATGTAAACGCGTTTAAACGCTGCGTTTTTTGACGCATGCGTTTTTGCATGTTTTAATACAAATGCAGCGTTTTGAAGCGTTTACATGCGTTTTTTCATGCATTTCCGTTTTTTAAACGCATGATGAGAAGTGTGTTACAGCTGCCAATCATCAAAATCAACAAGAAAACCCACTATAAAGAGAAATAGCTAGGGTTAGGGTTAGGGTTTGGATCCCTAGTAACCCTAGGGATCCTAACCCTAACCCTAACCCTAAGAGATCCTAACCGTAACCCTAACTCTAACCCTAACCCTAAGGGATCCTAACCCTAACCCTAAGGGATGCTAACCCTAACCCTAAGGGATCCTAACCCTAAGGGATCCCTTAGGGTTAGGGTTAGGGTTGGGGGTTGGCTTATCAGTGTGTATTCTTGTGTTTTTCTATTAAAAAGCATGCGTTTAAAAACGCATGCAAATGCATGTGCTTAAAAACGCATGCGTTTTCATAGACAGCCATACGTTTTTTTTGCCGCAAAAAAACGCATGCTTTTTTTGCGGCAAAAAAACGCCGCTAAAAATTACTACATGTTGCATTTCTGCAACAAAATGCATGCATAGAAAAGACGCATGCGGCGGCAAAACGCGTCAAAACGCATGCAAAAAAACACATGCGTTTTTAATGTTAAGTATAGGAAAAAAAAGCATGCTTTTTTTGCGCAAAAACGCAGCGGCAAAAAACGCAAATGTGAAACCAGCCTAAATGCAGTTCAAAATTGGTAACAGTAGTAAACAGGCAGCACTGCTTTGTTCAGTGGAGGAGAACAGCAAGGAGCGGCAGACACCGTTAGTAGGCCCCAACCAAACTAGTAGGCCAAATGCAGTGTAATATTAACAACTACTTAACGAGAGCCTGAAAATGGAATTTCTGGACAGGAAACCAGGAGAACAGCAAGGAGCGGCATACACCGTTAGTTGGCCCCAACCAAACTAGTAGGCCAAATGCAGTGTAATAACAACTACTTAACGAGAGCCTGAAAATGGAATTTCAGGACAGGAAACCAGGAGAACACCTTGGAGCGGTAGACACTGTTAGTAGGCCCCAACCAAACTTGGAGCCCCACTGCATTTGTTCCATTTAACAACTATTTAACAAGAACCTGAAGATAGGTCAGGAAAGGCAACTTGGAAAACACCTTGGAGCGGCAGACATTGTTAGTAGGCCCCAACCAAACTAGTAGCCCCACTGCAGTATTAAAATTCAGATAGGCTGAAAACCTGACAATTGCAGGTCATTTTTTTTAAGAGGACAGCTGTATTGAGTGGCACAGACAGACACTGCTAGTAGGCCTTACACCACAAAGTTGGCTCGATGAAGGTTTAAAAAAGGTTACATGGGTACATGGGCAGCATTGGTGTGGTCAGTGGAGGACTATTGGAAGGAGAGACCGCAGACAGACTTAGTAGGCCTAAAATAAAAAAAGTAGGCTCTATACACTTTTAAATAGGTTCCAGGGGTACACAGGCAGCATTGGTGTGGTCAGCGGAGGACTATTGGAAGGAGGGACCGCAGACAGACTTAGTGGGCCTAAAATAAAAAAAGTAGGCTCTATGCACTTTTAAATAGGTTCCAGGGGTACACAGGTAGCATTGGTGTGGTCAGTGGAGGACAATTGGAAGGAGGGACCGCAGACAGACTTAGTAGGCCTAAAATAAAAAAGTAGGCTCTATGCACTTTTAATTAGGTTCCAGGGGTACACAGGTAGCATTGGTGTGGTAAGTGAAGGACTATTGGAAAGAGGGACCACAGACATACTGATTAGGCCTAAAATAACAAAATAGGCTCAATGCAGCTTTGATTATGTGGTAGGGGTACACAGGCAGCATTGGTGTGGTCAGTGGAGGACAATTGGAAGGAGGGACCACAGACAGACATAGTAGGCCTAAAATAAAAAAATTAGGCTCAAAGCAGTTAGAATTATGTTGCACGGGTACACAGGCAGCATTGGTGTGGTCAGCGGAGGACTATTGGAAGGAGGGACCGCAGACAGACTTAGTAGGCCTATAATAAAAAAAGTAGGCTCTATGCACTTTTAATTAGGTTCCAGGGGTACATAGGCAGCATTGGTGTGGTCAGCGGAGGACAATAGGAAGGAGGGACCGCAGACAGAATTAGTAGGCCTAAAATAAAAAAATTAGGCTCAATGCAGTTAGAATTATGTTGCAGAGGTGCACAGGCAGCATTGGTGTGGTCAGCGGAGGACAATTGGAAGGAGTGTCTGACACAGTTAGTACTCCCAAAAAGTAAATAAATGTTAATGTCTCGCAAAACAACAAAACAAAAAAAAAGGGGTGGCATACTTAGGTACAGGGGTGGGCTCCTCTGCTGCCTTTCAGACATAGTAATTTGGCACAAAGTATTTAGTGGTGTAAATGTACAACAGGGCCCCTGAATATTTTAACTAGCATCATAGATGTCAACAAATTGGTATTGTCAGTGCCAGGCATTGAAGGATTTCAGCACATAGACTAAACAGTGGTGGAGCTGTGATAATTTTGCAAGTGGTAGAGCACTGTTTGAGCTGGGGGGGCACTCTCTCGTGGCCGGCGGTACAGGCCCAGGGCCCCTCATGTTACAACGGTGTGTCTGACGTTGGGTGCGCGCCACCATCGCCAGAGACACTTCATTGAACTATGAGGGACCCAGTGGCAGTACCGTCAACCAAAAGTGGGCACACCCACCTCTTCAGACAAACGGCACTCTCACGGGTGCTTGCGCCAAGTGGCGAGACCACGGCCCCGTGGGGGGAGTTAGCCAATTTAGGGAGGTGTAAACATGTCGTATGCTGGACAAACAGCAGCTGCAAATTAAGAGATTGGAACAGTCAGTAAGACCAGTCCAAAAGCATGACCTTTTTGCAGGAAAGCTAGGTGTCAGCCGGGAAAGGTGGGGAAAAATAGTTAGAAATCCATGAGTGGTTCATTTTAATGAAGGTTAGATCATCAACATTTTGGGTAGCCAGACGAGTCCTTTTTTGGTCAGTATTGAACCAGCAGCACTGAATACTCTTTCTGATAGCACCCTAGCTGCTGGGCAAGCAAGCTCCTGCAATGCATATTCGGCCAATTCAGACCAGGTGTCTATTTTTGATGCCCAGTAATCAAATGGGAATGACGGTTGAGGGAGGACATCGATAAGGGTTGAGAATTAGTTAGTAACCATACTGGACAAATGTTGTCTCCTGTCACTTTGAATTGAAGCTGCAGTACCTGTCCTGTCTGCGGTCATTGCGAAATCACTCCACAACCTGGTCAGAAAACCCCTCTGTCCAACGCCACTTCTGATTTGTGCACCTCTAACACCTCTGCCCCGTTGCCCCCTGCAGCTCGTGTGAGAACCATCACCGGCGCTGTGTGCTGGGAATGCCTGAATCAAACGGTCTACAAGAGTTGCTTGTTTGGTTGCCAATATTTGTTCAAGGTTCTCATGTGGCATGATATTTTGCAATTTGCCTTTATAGCGAGGATCAATGAGGCAGGCCAACCAGTAATCGTCATCGGTCATCATTTTTATAATGCGTGGGTCCCTTTTGAGGATACGCAAGGCATAATCCGCCATGTGGGCCAGTGTTCCAGTTGTCAAATCTGTGCTTGTGCTGGGTTGAGGAGCACTTTCTGGCAAATCAACATCACTTCTCTCCCTCAAAAACCCTGAACCCGGCCTTGCAACGCCACCAGTTTCTATTGCCCCCTGAGAAGCTTCCTCATCCAAAAAATACTCATCCCCATCATCCTCCTCGTCCTCCTCCTCTTCACCCGCCACCTCGTCCTGTAGACTTACCTGACCAGACAATGGGTGACTGTCGTCAAGGCTTCCCTCGTCCTCGGCTGCAGACGCCTGCTCCTTTATGTGCGTCAAGCTTTGCATCAGCAGATGCATTAGGGGGATGCTCATGCTTATTATGGCGTTGTCTGCACTAACCAGCCGTGTGCATTCCTCAAAACACTGAAGAACTTGACACAGGTCTTGTAGCTTCGACAACTTCATGTGCAGTGTGGAGTTCCACCTTGTTGCAACTTCGATGATTAGGCGATGCTGGGGAAGGTTCAAAGACCGCTGATGGTTCTGCATATGGCTGGAGTGTACGGGCGAACGGCAGATGTGCGAGCAAAGTCTGCGCACTTTGAGGAGCAGGTCGGGTAACCCCGGATAACTTTTCAGGAAGCACTGCACCACCAGGTTTAAGGTGTGAGCCAGGCAAGGAATGTGTTTCAGTTCTGAAAGGGCTATGGCAGCCATAAACTTCCTTCCGTTATCACTCACTACCTTGCCTGCCTCAAGATGTACAGTGCCCAGCCATGACTGAGTTTCTTGCTGCAAGAACTCTGAGAGAACTTCCGCGGTGTGTCTGTTGTCTCCCAAACATTTCATTGCCAATACAGCCTGCTGACGCTTGCCACTAGCTGTTCCATAATGGGACACCTCGTGTGCAACAGTGACAGCTGCGGATGGAGTGGTCGTGCGACTGCAGTCTGTGGACGAGCTCTCGCTTCTGCTGGAGGACGAGGAGGAGGGGGGGCGAACGCCTACAGCCAACTGTTTCCTAGACTGTGGGCTAGGCAGAACTGTCCCAATATTGCTGTCCCCTGTGGACCCTGCATCCACCACATTAACCCAGTGTGCCGTGATGGAGAAGTAACGCCCCTGGCCATGCCTACTGGTCCATGCATCTGTTGTCAGGTGCACCTTTGTACTCACAGATTGCCTGAGTGCATGGATAATGCGGTCTTTTACATGCTGGTGGAGGGCTGTGATGGCTTTTCTCGAAAAGAAGTGTCGACTGGGTAGCTCGTAGCGTGGTACAGCGTAGTCCATCAGGGCTTTGAAAGCTTCGCTTTCAACTAACCTGTAGGGCATCATCTCTAACGAGATTAGTCTAGCAATGTGGGCGTTCAAACCCTGTGTACGCGGATGCGAGGATGAGTACTTCCTTTTCCTAACAAGAGTCTCATGTAGGGTGAGTTGGACTGGAGAGCTGCATATGGTGGAACTAGCGGGGGTGCCGGTGGACATGGCAGACTGAGAGAGGGTTGGTGATGGTATTCTTGCTGGTGCCCTACATACAGTCTTTCCTAACACGAAACTGGTGATTCCCTGACTGCTTTGGCCTTGCGACGAAACCTCCACATTTTACTGCAGGTGGTGTGGTAAATGGTGGGCTTACAGTGAGGGAAGGGATGTAGCATTGATGACTAGCTTCATTGTGAGAGGGTGCTACAACGTTAAGGGACGTTTGGTAGTTAGCCCAGGCTTGCAAGTGCATGGTGGTTAAATGTCTACGCATGCAAATTGTATTTAGATTTTTTACATTCTGACCTCTGCTGAAGGTCCTTGAGCATTTTTTACACATGACTTTGTGCTGATCATTTGGATCTTGTTTAAAAAAAATGCCAGACTGCACTCTTCTTCGGATACCTTTTCAGGCATTGCAGACTGAGCTTCTTTAACCGGATGGCCACGCTGTCCTACAACTAGTTTTGGTTTTGCCACACGTTTTTGGCCAGATACAGGCCTGCCAGATGGAACCTGCTGCGATGCTGCTGCTGCTGCTGCTCCTCCTCCTCCTCCGCTTCAGAGCTTCTGCCACCTGCACCCTGTTCCCCCAATGGCTGCCAATCGGGGTCAACAACTGGGTCATCTATGACCTCCTCTTCTATGTCCTGTGAACCTTCCTCTGTGTCACTGTGTTAACCGGTGCTATAGCGTTCGTGACGGGGCTCCATAGTCTCATCAGGGTCAGATTCTGGATCAGTACACTGCGAGGGCAATGTTCTGATCTGAGTCAAAGGAACAGCATAGTAATCTGGCTGTGGTTGTGCATCTGTGCACGCCATGTCTGATTCATCTTGTAATGGGCATGGCCTGTTAACAATTTCCCTTTCTAACCCAGGAACGGTATGTGTAAAGAGCTCCATGGAGTAACCCGTTGTGTCGCCTGACGCATCCTTCTCTGTTGTTCTGGGTGAAGAAGACAAGGAAGCGACTTGTCCCTGACCGGGAACATCCACTGACGACGCGCTGCTTTTACATTTTGCACTTTCCGAAGAGGAGGCGAAAGAGCTAGAGGCAAAGTCAGCAAGGAAAGCCAAAACTTGTTCCTGCTGCTCCGGCTATAAAAGCGGTTTTCCTACTCCCAGAAAAGGGAGCGTTCGAGGCCTTGTGTAGCCAGACGATGATGCTGGCTCAACAACTCGACTTAGGTGCTATATTGCTTTTCCCACGACCACCTGATGCTCCACCACCACTACCATCATTACCAGCTGGCAATGACCGCCCACGGCCACGACCTCTTCCACCAGACTTCCTCATTGTTTGAAAAATGTAACCAAACAAACAAACCCTTTTATAGGTGGGTGAGACTGCAGGGAAAATCAGGCCGCCCCGCACTGTGTTATGCAGTATGCACAGTGCGGGGCTGGGATTCCTGGGCATGCGCACTGCACTTGTCAGATGCTCCACAGGTCCCCCGCCTTCCAGCGTTGTTCTGTGCCGCTGTTCCAAACGCCGGCAAGGATACCTTTATATTCCGGCAACGCTGAAAGGCGGGGGACCTGGGGAGCGTCTGAGAAGCGCAGTGCGCATGCCCAGGAATCTCAGCCCCACACTGTGCATAATGCATAACACAGTGCTGGGCGGGGATTCAGTAACAGGGTGGCCGCACTGCCCGCACAGGTGCAAAACAGAACCCGGCACCAGCGCTAGGACGGCAAATGCTCTATGCGCCTGCGCAAGGCAGAAGAGCAGAGCGCAGGCGCCGGAATTCACACAATAACAGTGCTGAGGGGGCGGCGAAAATCTACACAAGAGATGACTGACGGCAGTTGGGCGCTTCTAAGAGGAGGCTTCAGTCCCGCCTCCATGGACAAAGATAGGTATTTCAGCGAAATTATAAATACATTTATTGTGGGAATAACAGAAACAAAAACTAAAAGAGCCACCTTGTTAGAATGCAGCATTACTGCTGCACAAGGTGGCTCTTTTAGTTTATAACGGCTAGAGGGGGGTGACAGTGGCCCTTTAAGTGGCAGACAGATATGCCACTAACAGGACTGACGCAGATGCACACACTGCCAATAAAAATCTACCCCTTTTTATTTTTTCTGGGAGAATAGTGAAGAAATCAGGCCCTCTGTAATACAGTATATTTTCTGTAGCAGAAAATGACAGACAGATGCCACAGAGAGGACTGGCACAGATGCAGATTTGCCAATCTTAATCTCCCACTTTTTTATTTGGTATGGGAGAATAGTGAAGAAATCAGGCCCACTGTAATACAGTATATTTTCTGTGGCAGAAAAGGACAGACAGATGCCACAGACAGGACTGGCACAGATGCAGATTTGCCAATCTTAATCTCCCACTTTTTCATTTTTTCAGGGAGAATAGTGAAGAAATCAGGCCCACTGTAATACAGTATATTTTCTGTGGCAGAAAAGGACAGACAGATGCCACAGACAGGACTGGCACAGATGCAGATTTGCCAATCTTAATCTCCCACTTTTTCATTTTTTTCAGGGAGAATAGTGAAGAAATCAGGCCCACTGTAATACAGTATATTTTCTGTGGCAGAAAATGACAGACAGATGCCACAGACAGGACTGGCACAGATGCAGATTTGCCAATCTTAATCTCCCACTTTCTCATTTTTTCAGGGAGACTAGTGAATAAATCAGGGCCACTGTATTTGAATACATTTCCTGTGGCAGAAAGTGGCTTGAAGATACAGTGGGGCAAAAAAGTATTTAGTCAGTCAGCAATAGTGCAAGTTTCACCACTTAAAAAGATGAGAGGCGTCTGTAATCTACATCATAGGTAGACCTCAACTATGGGAGACAAACTGAGAAAAAAAAAATCCAGAAAATCACATTGTCTGTTTTTTTATCATTTTTTTTGCATATTATGGTGGAAAATAAGTATTTGGTCAGAAACAAACAATCAAGATTTCTGGCTCTCACAGACCTGTAACTTCTTCTTTAAGAGTCTCCTCTTTCCTCCACTCATTACCTGTAGTAATGGCACCTGTTTAAACTTGTTATCAGTATAAAAAGACACCTGTGCACACCCTCAAACAGTCTGACTCCAAACTCCACTATGGTGAAGACCAAAGAGCTGTCAAAGGACACCAGAAACAAAATTGTAGCCCTAGACCAGGCTGGGAAGACTGAATCTGCAATAGCCAACCAGCTTGGAGTGAAGAAATCAACAGTGGGAGCAATAATTAGAAAATGGAAGACATACAAGACCACTGATAATCTCCCTCGATCTGGGGCTCCACGCAAAATCCCACCCCGTGGGGTCAGAATGATCACAAGAACGGTGAGCAAAAATCCCAGAACCACGCGGGGGGACCCAGTGAATAAACTGCAGAGAGCTGGGACCAATGTAACAAGGCCTACCATAAGTAACACACTACGCCACCATGGACTCAGATCCTGCAGTGCCAGACGTGTCCCACTGCTTAAGCCAGTACATGTCTGGGCCCGTCTGAAGTTTGCTAGAGAGCATTTGGATGATCCAGAGGAGTTTTGGGAGAATGTCCTATGGTCTGATGAAACCAAACTGGAACTGTTTGGTAGAAACACAACTTGTCGTGTTTGGAGGAAAAAGAATACTGAGTTGCATCCATCAAACACCATACCTACTGTAAAGCATGGTGGTGGAAACATCATGCTTTGGGGCTGTTTCTCTGCAAAGGGGCCTGGACGACTGATCCAGGTACATGAAAGAATGAATGGGGCCATGTATCGTGAGATTTTGAGTGCAAACCTCCTTCCATCAGCAAGGGCATTGAAGATGAAACGTGGCTGGGTCTTTCAACATGACAATGATCCAAAGCACACCACCAGGGCAACGAAGGAGTGGCTTCATAAGAAGCATTTCAAGGTCCTGGAGTGGCCTAGCCAGTCTCCAGATCTCAACCCTATAGAAAACCTTTGGAGGGAGTTGAAAGTCCGTGTTGCCAAGCGAAAAGCCAAAAACATCACTGCTCTAGAGGAGATCTGCATGGAGGAATGGGCCAACATACCAACAACAGTGTGTGGCAACCTTGTGAAGACTTACAGAAAACGTTTGACCTCTGTCATTGCCAACAAGGGATATATTACAAAGTATTGAGAAGAAATTTTGTTTCAGACCAAATACTTATTTTCCACCATAATATGCAAATAAAATGTTAAAAAAACAGACAATGTGATTTTCTGGATTTTTTTTTCTCAGTTTGTCTCCCATAGTTGAGGTCTACCTATGATGTAAATTACAGACGCCTCTCATCTTTTTAAGTGGTGGAACTTGCACTATTACTGACTGACTAAATACTTTTTTGCCCCACTGTATATAACAAAAAAAGGGGGGGCTGAACTACAATTACTATCTCCCTACAGTAATCTCAGAAAAGTATGGCAGGCAGCAATAAAAAGGACTGCTGCACTCAAAAGTGTGGACAAACAAACAAGATAGCTGTGCAGAAAGGAAGGAGCAACAGGATTTGTGCTTTGAAAAAAGCAGTTGGTTTGCACAGCGGTGTACAAACAGCAATGCAGCTATCAGGGAGCCTTCTAGGGCAGCCCAATAAGCTACAGAGCTGATGAAGACAAATCTTGCCTCCACTGTCCCTGCTAAGAAAAGGTGGTGTTGGACAGTGGAAATCACTACAGCACAAGCGGTTTAGGGGTTAATGTACCCTGCCTAACGCTATCCCTGCTTCTGACGAAGCGGCAGCAACCTCTCCCTATGCTCAGATCAGCAGCAGTAAGATGGCGGTCGGCGGGAACGCCCCTTTATAGCCCCTGTGACGCCGCAGAAAGCAAGCCAATCACTGTAATGCCCTTCTCTAAGATGGTGGGGACTGAGACCTATGTCATCACGCTGCCCACACTCTGCGTCCACCTTCATTGGCTGAGAAATGGCGCTGAACGCGTCATATGAAACGCGACTTTGGCGCGAAGATCGCGTACCGCATGGCCGATCTCACACTGGGATCGGGTCGGGTTTCATGAAACCCGACTTTGCCAAAAGTCGGCGACTTATGACAATGACCGATCCGTTTCGCTCAACCCTACTGCTGACCCCACAAGTCTTCATTTCATATACACTTATTTAGGAGCATAACTTATCTGGGTGTGAAGGATGCAATCACATGCCAATTCTTCAGGATGAGGAAACCCATGATTTCTCTAATATGGGCAGAAGAGAATATATGATGCATTATATTTGGGGGTCTGTACAGATCTTACATCAGCAGATGTACATCAATTTTCACAGCATATTTCAAAATGGGGATTTTGAAAAATGACTGAGTTTAGGTTTTTTTTTTTGAATGTCTAGGAACATTAGACTTTAATTGTGACATCTGTATCAGTGCCTGCCCTTCCTGCCTCTGCTTCTGTCACCAGGTGGTACTGCGCCTTTTTTATGGGCAATGCAGGCAGAGCTGCCACCAGGAAATTCAGGGCCCCATACAGGCAAAATTTTTGGTCCCTCTTGAGCTCCACCCCTTGAACCTTTCACAGTCTCACCGTTCACTCTTGTAAAAACTCCACTTCTGCACCTTGTCCTCACCAATCACACATTAATAGTTCCCATTGAACACCATATCACATACAGAGCCATCAGCTTCTGTTTTGGTAAAAAGATGTTTTAAGCCGCCACCACGACAAAGTAGACTCTTTTTGCAGGGCTCCACTCTACTCTAACCTATTAAACATTTCTTAAAATATCCAATACTCTTTTTAGGTCTCTTTTTATTTATTTTTATTTAACGGAATATGTTGCATGCATTTTTGAAAATGACCAATAATACCACATACAAAGGACAAATATCGCCACACCATGACTAGATTACATATTACCACCACATAGTGATCAAATATTACCACAGACAAGGGAAAAATGCTGCCACACCCCGGCCGGACCACTGAATAATACCATATAGTGACTGAATAATACCATGTACAAGGGACAAGTACCGCCACACTATGACCTGAACACATATTACCACCACATAGTGACCGAATTATACCACATACAAGGGATCAAATACCACCACACCATGGCGAGACCACTGAATAATACCAACTAGTGACTGAATAATAACAAATAGAAGGGACAAATAGCACCACACCATGACCAGACCACATAGTACCACCATATAGAGACCAAATAATACCACATGCAAGAGACAGATACTGCCACACCATGGCCAGACCATATATTACACCACATAGTGGCCAAATAATGCCACATACAAGGAACAAATACCGCAATAACATGACCAGACCACATACAGTGGGGAAAATAAATATTTGATCCCTTCCTGATTTTGTAAGTTTGACCACTGATGAAGACTTGAACAGTCTATAGTTTGAAGGGTAGGTTAATTTTAACTTTGATAGATAGAATATAAAATCACATTGTATATATTACATAAATATATTTGCATTTTGCAGTGAGAAATAAGTATTTGATCCCCTACCAACCATTAAGAGTTCTGGCTCCTATAGACCAGTTAGATGCTCCTAATCAACTTGTTACCTGCATTAAAGACCAAAGAGCTTTATAAGGATGTCAGGGACAAGATCATAGACCTGCACAAAGCTGGAATAGGCTACAAAACCATAAGTAAGACGCTGGATGAGAAGGAGACAACTGTTGGTGCAATAGCAGACTGTTCATGTCTTTGTCAGTGGGCAAACTTACAAAATCAGGAAGGGATCAAATATTTATTTCCCCCACTGTACTATCACCATATAGTGACTGAATAATACCACATACAAGGAACAAATACCACCACACCATGAGCAGACCCCATATTACCACCACATAGTGACCGAATACTATCACATACAAGGAAAACATTTCACCACAGTAAGACCAGACCACATATTACCACCACATAGTGACTGAAATAATACCATTATATGCTGGAACTCTGTACATGATAGGCAGTGTATTGTTTCAGTGTACAGATAATACAGTGATCACCAGTGACATAATACACAGGAGTTCTGCATATAGTGTCAGTGTACAGGCAAGATAGGGATCACCAGTGTCATTATACACAGGAGCTCTGTATATAGTATATAGTGTATACTGTAAGCGAAAAGTGTACACACTGTCTCACCGGTGACGTCTTTAGTTGAAGTCCTTCATCTTCATTCAGCACATACCACCAGTATTTCTTCCATCCAGGACATGTTTCAGTAGAAAGTAGCATATAGTTGTCTAGAGCACCGGTTCCTGTGCAAATTCTCCAATTTTTCCCCAACAGCTACACACACCAGTTGAAGAAAAAAAAGAGTCATAGTTTCGCCCTGCACAGTAACAGGGTAACAGGTGGCAGTTGTAATATCCCTGAATTAGGCCCTACAGTAATAATGTCCCACATATTGGTCACATATGTATTTCATTCTGGAACACATATGTCTCATTCCTGGCACCTTGTGTTCTCCCATTCCTGGCTCTATATGTCTCCATCCTGGCCCAATGTGACTTCATTCTGCCCACATATGTCTCCATCCTGACCTCAAGTGTCTCCATCCAACCCCCATGTGTGTCCATTCTGCCCAAATGTTGCCTCCATTCTGCCCCCATGTTGTCTCAGTTCTTCCCCCATGTTGTCTCCCCCATCCATCTGAGGCACATGGCAATGTAATTTGCAGGCAGCTGCTAACGGTTGTAGTGCGTCAAGTCACCAGCTTCCTGCACGGCAATGAATTTAAAGTGAGTATACATGTTCAGTTACTGAACAGGCAGAATCCTGCTGCTGGGGCTCAGTGATCAGAAATAGAAAGAGGAGTGGGGGCCCATTTCAGGCTTTATACATCAGTAAGAGCAGTAACGCCCTGATGGCGTCCCTGAATGTAGGATAACAGTTCTTTTGTAGTTCCATCCATAGTGGGAGACATAGTGTTAACCGCTGTCTTGTTTGGGTGGGGCTGCAAGCTATTTAAGATCCTAAAATCCTACTCTCCACAGCTAATTATAAGCAGATCTGCTTTTGTGTAACTTGTACCTTGCTATTCTCCCAGTGGACAGGCGTGATTTATGAATTCAGCTTGATTTTTGACTATTCTCATTCATTACGATTTTGTCTCTACATCGATCTCTTTCTGATTTAGTTATTCGACTATTTTCTTGCCTCTGGTTCACTCCTCCAGATAGAAGCTTTTCTATGGAAATAATCCAATGGACCGCATTTTAAGTACAGATCCCTGTTTAGGGGATTAATGGTGAAGGTTGGTGACAGTTACATACATACAATACGGACCAAAAGTTTGGACACACCTTCTCATTCGAAGATTTTTCTGTATTTTCATGACTATGAAAATTGTACATTCACACTGAAGGCATCAAAACTATGAATTAACACATGTGAAATTATATACTTAACAAAAAAGTGTGAAACAACTGAAAATATGTCTTATATTCTAGGTTCTTCAAAGTAGCCACCTTTTGCTTTATGACTGCTTTGCACACTCTTGGCATTCTCTTGATGAGCTTCATGAGGTAGTCATGGGGAATGGTTTTCACTTCACAGGTGTGCCCTGTCAGGTTTAATAAGTGGGATTTCTTGCCTTATAAATGGGGTTGGGACCATCAGTTGTGTTGAGCAGAAGTCTGGTGGATACACAGCTGATAGTCCTACTGAATAGACTGTTAGAATTTGTATTATGGCAAGAAAAAAGCAGCTAAGTAAAGAAAAACGAGTGGCCATCATTACTTTAAGAAATGAAGGTCAGTCAGTCCTCAAAATTAAGAAAACTTTGAAAGTGTCCCCAAGTGCAGTTGCAAAAATCATCAAGCGCTACAAAGAAACTGTCTCACATGAGGACCGCCCCAGGAAAGAAAGACCAAGAGTCACCTCTGCTTCTGAGGATAAGTTTATCCGAGTCACCAGCCTCAGAAATCGCAGGTTAACAGCAGCTCAGATTAGAGACCAGGTCAATGCCACACAGAGTTCTAGCAGCAGACACATCTCTACAACAACTGTTAAGAGAGACTTTGTGCAGCAGGCCTTCATGGTAAAATAGCTGCTAGGAAACCCCTGCTAAGGACAGGCAACAAGCAGAAGAGACTTGTTTGGGCTAAAGAACACAAGGAATGGACATTAGACCAGTGGAAATCTGTGCTTTGGTCTGAGATCTTTGGTTCCAACGACCGTATCTTTGTGTGACGCAGAAAAGGTGAACGGATGGACTCTACATGCCTGGTTCCCACTGTGAAGCATGGAGGAGGAGGTGTGATGGTGTGGGGGTGCTTTGCTGATGACACTGTTGGGGATTTATTTAAAATTGAAGGCATACTGAACCAGCATGGCTACCACAGCATCTTGCAGCGGCATGCTATTCCATCCGTTTTGCGTTTAGTTGGACCATCATTTATTTTTCTAAAGGACAATGGCCCCAAACAATCCTTCAGGCAGTGTAAGGGCTATTTGACCAAGAAGTAGGGTGATGGGGTGCTACACCAGATGACCTGGCCTCCAGAGTCACCAGACCTGAACCCAATCGAGATGGTTTGGGGTGAGCTGGACCGCAGAGTGAAGGCAAAAGGGCCAACAAGTGCTAAGCATCTCTGGCAACTCCTTCAAGATTGTTGGAAGACCATTTCTGGTGACTACCTCTTGAAGCTCATCAAGAGAATGCCAAGAGTGTGCAAAGCAGTAATCAAAGCAAAAGGGGGCTACTTTGAAGAACCTAGAATATAAGACATATTTTCAGTTGTTTCACACTTTTTTGTTAAGTATATAATTCCACATGTGTTAATTCATAATTTTAATGCCTTCAGTGTGAATGTACAATTTTCATAGTCATGAAAATACAGAAAAATCTTCGAATGAGAAGGTGTGTCCAAACTTTTTGGTCTGTACTGTACGTAGACTCATTCAAGTGAATTGGTCTGTGCACATGTCAGTGTGTTTCCACAAACATTATGTTCATGGGCAAAACATGATGACATGTCCGTTTAGCTGCAGCATGGGCTGCACAACGTCTGCACAACGTCCTGCACACGTGCATACTTATGACACAAGGATGACATCTGTGTGTCATTAGTGTGACATGTACCGGCACGTTGGAATCAGCAGTACTGTTCACGATGTTCCCCAGCGCCAGGTGCTGAGAACAGCTCTCATCATTGTCCTATGCTCTGCCTGAGATCAGAGCGAGCAGGGGACAATGGTGAGAGATGTATTCAAGTGTAAAAATAACAATAAAATGAAAAATCACATTTTGCTCAACTTATCACCTAATCCCCTAAAGCAATTGCCCCCTGTAAACAATCAAAAATATAAAAATAACAATATCTGTCCAAAGTTGAAAATTTTTCTCTCGTCACAGGCATCGGTTGATGGGACTACTACTCCCATCAGCCTAATTTTGCTGCCACTAATAACAGTGAGAGCAGGCAGCGGCTGATGGGAGTATTCATCAGACAGCACATGCGCTATAACTGAATAAATGTAAAAAAAAAATGTGGGTTCCCCGGTATTTTTGATAACCAGCCAGGCTAAACTGACAGCCATTTGTTTAAATTATTTAAAAATTTGACAACCAGACAAAATAAACCTGGGGGCTGGTATTCTCAGGCTGGTAAATGACCTAAAAATAACATCCCCCTGCCGCCCCAGGAAAGGCGCATCTAATAGATGTGCCAATTCTGAAGCTTTGCTTTGCTCTTCCAACTTGCCCTGTGGGAGTGGCAAGTGGGGTATAATATTTGTGGAGTTGAAGTCACCTTTGTATTGTCTGATGACATCAAGCGCACGAGTTAGTAATGGAGAGGCATCTATAAGACACCTATTTGGCACCCCAGGGGTTCAGGCACCAAAGTGGTATTGCCTTCCTCTCGGGGAGGGTAATGCCATGCCTGGAGACAGGAGGGATCCCTTTGGCAGGTAATCTTACATGCAACATTTTCTGAATCCAGGCCAGATGGGGGGGCTCTAAACCTGGTTTAAGGGGAACTTCCCTATATACATCCTGGTCTGGAGGAGGAGTCATTTTGTCTGGTGCAGACAGTTGACAGTTGGTATCAGACAATAAAGGAGCACAGAAGGACTTAGGAACTAGAGGAGACCTGCAACTGGGCCTCCCTAAGCTGAGCACAGAAACCAGGCACCAGGAACCCGAGGTCGCGAGAAACTACAGGTACCACGGCAGAACCAGAGGGCAGGAAACTAAAAGGGACTTGCCCACATAATAACTGAGGTACAGCAGCAATCAGAGCCCGGAGTCACCATGGACAGAGACCCCAAAGAGATGGCTCAAGTTGTTTACCGTGCAGGTACTGTCCCTGGACAGGGAAGTAAGAGGACCTTGTTAGAGAGCAACAGGCAGCAAGGGACTACAGACCAGCACATAGTGGAAGGCTCCCAAACTGACCTGTCAAGGGGATTTCCACCTGTCTTCGGGCTGCCTGGACTCCATCTTTACCTGTTGCCGGTACCCTGGACTGAGGCGGCTAAACACCAGTAAACCAGGTAAAGACTGCAACCCTGTGTCCTCCATTTATTCGTCAGCAATCACCATCCCTGCCAAACACACCGGGAGCCATGGGAACACCGCTTCACATTTGGGAAGCGACACCATCTTTGCTGCAACACCATCACCCTAGAGGACCCCTATAAGCAGAGTCGGTCACCTCTGACCGAAAGCCACAGGTGGTGTCACAAACTTTCATAATTTCCACAACCCCTTTAAAGACCGTCCCTTTTACATGGGCGCCCAGGGCCACAGACCGGGTCACTGCCATCGTGACCACCCCTTTGGTTGCGACCAGACTTTGTACCGAGTACCCCACTTCCCTGACAGGCGACTCACCTATCTATTAGTAATCCTATAGTTATAATGTAATTAAACACATGGCAAGAATAAAGTCTTTTATTTTAAATAAAAAGGCACACAGTTTTACTTTTTTATTTAAAAATAACAAACAATTATACTCACCTAGCACCCATTCCATTGAAGCCCTCATAGCCTGTAAGAAACAGAAACTAATAAACAACAAAGATACTCACCTAATGCCCATTCCATTGAAGCTACCGTCTCCTGTAAAAAACCTAATTCATGTCAGCGATAAATAGTTTTCAACCTGAACGGTGCCAAGATGCGACTGTCCAGTCTGGAAACCACTGGAGAATGAGCTGCTGCGAGCTGAAGCTGTGTTCCCAGACAGGCCCCTGAACTGCGATGAACTCAAGAGCTTAGCACCATGACATTTTTTCTCAGGGTGGTAGCTGTGATCTCATTGATTTGACCGCAATTCACAATGAGGCCTGCTATCGCTGCAGCAAGTCATTCTCCCATTCTCCATTCAGTGTGAGCTGTTGCTTGCGGCCACCGCTCATTCTGATGAGCAATGTTGCACAGATTGATTACACTATAGATTCTTTCAACTTCAGTCAGGTTGTTGTTTTTTTCAATTATTCTTAATTTTACGCTTGAGTACAACTCTCAACATTGCCCCCTGCTTGCGCTGATCCCAGGTGACAATGATGTAAGCTGTCTTCAGCACCCTCATCTGAGAACAGCGCAAACTGTGCCAGTTTTTTTCAGGCACCTGTACATATGATATTAATGCCTCAAACGGGTGGCACACAGTTGCCACACGTATGACTCAAATATGAAACACACGTACACATGGATTGCATTTCCGAACCTGCTTACAAGAGCAAGCTTAATTTACTGGGTCCATATCTCCAGAATGTGCATTGCATGTGCACTACAATGTATGGGCACTACAACAGCAGATTTGCAATTTTCACTCAGCGATATCCACTGTTGCTTGTTTCTGGAAAACACTTATGGAGTCAAAATCATCACTACACCTTTAGATAAATTACCAGAGGTGTGTAATTTCCAAAATGGAGTCACTTGAGGTGGCATTCTGCTCTTATAGCACTTTGATGCTCTGTATATAGCGTCCACAAACTATTCTACGATCATTTGTTTTACTAGAGTCAAATAGCAGTCTTTCCCTCTTGAGTCTCGCCATCTCGCTAAGCAATACTGTGAAGTCACATATGGGGTTTTTCCCCACACAGCAGGACTTGTGTGACAACTGTTCATGCCATTTTTACCCATTTCCCTGTGAAAATGTAAAATACCGGTGCAACTTCCGCTAGAGCTGGGGGGAACTCGGTCCGGGCTTGTCAGTTCTTCAGGGGATATCACAACAGCAGTGACCTGGTCCGTGGCCCTGGGTGTGCAATAAAATGCAAGGGGGAAAGTTTATAGGGGATTAAGTCGTGACGCCACCCATGGTGTTCAGCAATAGATGGCAGACGCTGTGATTCAGGTCCTCTGGGGTGGTTGGTGACACAGCAGAGATGTTACAGCTCACCACAGATAGAGCGGGCCCCAGGGCAGTTATAGGGTTAATTTGATGATGATAACAGTTGTAGTACTGGACAGGTGATGCAGTAAATAATTCTGAAGACACAGCAGGGTGCAGTCTTCACACTTTACTCACAGTCTTTAGGTTACAAATAAAGAAAAAAAGAGCAGCGTCCATACCAGGTGAATCGTATCCAAAAACGGTCTTTATTCAGCCATATAAAAGATGCAACGTTTCGGCCACAATGGCCTTTGTCAAGCATACAAAACATCAATAGTGGCCATCTTAAATAGTGTGGAACCTATACAGGGACCAATCACTACCAAGGGGCGGCCTTTATTAAATCACACTAAAATCACAAAATATATAGTTAAATTGTGCGCCACATATAAAACATCAACCATCAATGTCTAATTACAAACATATAATCCAAATACTAACAAAACAAACTAAGAAAAACACAGAGGACAGAAATACCCGATCATTAGCCCAATCGTCACTCAAGTTGTTTGGTTGTCATGGTAGTGTGTCCTCCAATCGCTGATGTAGTTCATGTCCACATACCCGTGTATCCAATCACCTTCTGTTATACAAAAGGCCTGCCAGCTGATCCCCATGATTCATTCCTTACCCGCATGTATGTATCAGTCCGCCCGTGAACGCCAGCGCCTGCGCACAGCGCACACCACAGCAGCGGTCACATGACTACCACCTGATGCGACACACAGCGCCCGCAACCGGCGTCACAGGTCGGACGTCATCACTAGTATCCACAAGCAGCAGATGCGATCACATGACCGACAAGGAGGAGCCATGACGCAACAGCGCCCGCACCCCCAGCACGCCCACATGACGCAACGCGCCTGCGCACAACGAGGAAATTAGAAACATAGCCAAATCCATGGCACCTGCACTCCAATTTACATCAGTTGACTAAGCGAATCATCACACTAAGCGATTTGGCAGATTTGGCAGACAAGGATCAAAGGGAGGAGAGAGAGCACCTGAAAAAAATAAAAAACAAAATCCAAAACAAAACAAAGAACTTTCTAAGGCAAAAACAAAACTTTCCCAATATCCTCCATGTGCTCCTTGGATATCAAATCCTGAATCCACTGTAAACACAAATAAATAAAACGAAAACAAAAGAGAGAGAAACAATTAAAAACATGTAACAGCACAGATTTTTTAAAAAAGTACACAGAATTGGAAGTACACGTCAGGGAAGGCGATCAGGACATACCAACTTTATATGCATTTTAAATGGAAATAGCAAACAAGGCCATCGCCTATATATTACATCTACATTAAGACATGCATATATGCAGATTATAATCTACATTCAACCCTTTGGGTTGTAGAGTCTCTAGAACCGAGATCCACCTCAACTCTTTCTGTTTAAGTTTCAATGTCCTATCTCCACCTCTACTCCAAGCTGGGACCCCATCAATGACCCTAAAGCGCAGTTGATTAATAGAGTGTCTACATTCACTGAAGTGTTTAGGTATGGGAAGCTCATGTAACTTGGTTCTTATTGTGCTCTTATGTTTAGTTATTCTCGTTTTGACTTCCGTTGTTGTCTCACCAACATACATAATTCCACATGGACATACTATTAGGTAGACCACAAATTTCGATGTACATGTATACCGATCTTTGATCATAAATTTTTTACCAGTCTGAGGATGATGGAAACTATCCCCCTTAAGCATATTCCCACAACATGCACAGTTGAGGCAGGGAAAGTTGCCCATCCGCGGAGGACATAGTGTCCGCTGGATGGCAACCCTGCCAGTCCCAACATCCGACTTCACCAACTGGTCCTTCAGATTACGACCACGTCTATAGGAAAGAATAGGCCGCGAGCGGAAGTCCTGAATATGAGGTAAACCTTTCTGTAGTAGCCCCCAGTGTTTATTCAAAATATTGGACAAACCACTGCTGGCTGGGCAATACGTGGAAACGAATGGTATACGTTTCTGTTTAGCCTTACTTCCATGGGTCAAAAGCTCACCATCAGTTGATCTGGTGACTTTTTCCTTATGCCCCAACACCATCTCCCTTGGATACCCTCTACGCATAAACTTCTCACACATTTCTGTCAATGTTCTGTCACAGACCTCATCATCTTTAACAATTCGCCGCACCCGAACCAACTGGCTCCAAGGTAGTGAATCCATCATTCTTTTAGGATGATAACTGTCGTAACACAAAAGGCTATTCCTATCCGTCGTCTTTGTGAATAGATCTGCTCAGAGGTAATCACCTTGCTTATACACCATGGTATCCAAAAATTGTACCCTGTCCACCGAGTACGTCATAGTGAACTTCAACTCAGGGTGCAAATTGTTCAGCTTATTCAAGAAACCAAAAAGATCCTCCTGGGTCCCTTCCCATACAGAAAAAATGTCATCGATATAGCGCCACCAGGCCCGGACGTGGCACCAGAAGCTGGATCTGTACACATGTTGGTCCTCGAGTACCGCCATGTAGATGTTGGCATACGTGGGGGCCACATTGGACCCCATGGCGGTACCCCGTAACTGCTGGTAGTAATCATCCCCAAAGAGGAAAAAATTCCTCCCGAGGATGAACTCCAGCAGTGTGAGGACCAACTGTGCACAATCCGGCGCCACGTCCGAGCCCGACAGCGCCACACCGACAGCGTATAGACCCCTTTCATGTTCAATAGATGTGTACAAAGACACTACATCGAAGGACACCTAAAAGGTAGAGGTACTCACAGGGATGGTACTCAATTTTTCCAAAAAATCACTAGTGTCTCTAATGTAGGAACGAGCGAGTTGGTCCTCACACTGCTGGAGTTCATCCTCGGGAGGAATTTTTTCCTCTTTGGGGATGATTACTACCAGCAGTTACGAGGTACCGCCATGGGGTCCAATGTGGCCCCCACGTATGCCAACATCTACATGGCGGTACTCAACGACCAACATGTGTACAGATCCAGCTTCTGGTGCCACGTCCGGGCCTGGTGGCGCTATATCGATGACATTTTTTGTGTATGGGAGGGGACCCAGGAGGATCTTTTTGGTTTCTTGAATGAGCTGAACAATTTTCACCCTGAGTTGAAGTTCACTATGATGTACTCGGTGGACAGGGTACAATTTTTGGATACCATGGTGTAAAAGCAAGGTGATAACCTCTGGACAGATCTATTCACAAAGACGACGGATAGGAATAGCCTTTTGTGTTACGACAGTTATCATCCTAAAAGAATGATGGATTCACTACCTTGGAGCCAGTTGGTTCGGGTACGGCGAATTGTTAAAGATGATGAGGTCTGTGACAGAAGATTGACAGAAATGTGTGAGAAGTTTATGCGTAGAGGGTATCCAAGGGAGATGGTGTTGGGGCATAAGGAAAAAGTCACCAGATCAACTGATGGTGAGCTTTTGACCCATGGAAGTAAGGCTAAACAGAAACGTATACCATTCGTTTCCACGTATTGCCCAGCCAGCAGTGGTTTGTCCAATATTTTGAATAAACACTGGGGGCTACTACAGAAAGGTTTACCTCATATTCAGGACTTCCGCTCGCGGCCTATTCTTTCCTATAGACGGGGTCGTAATCTGAAGGACCAGTTGGTGAAGTCGGATGTTGGGACTGGCAGGGTTGCCATCCAGCGGACACTATGTCCTCCGCGGATGGGCAACTTTCCCTGCCTCAACTGTGCATGTTGTGGGAATATGCTTAAGGGGGATAGTTTCCTTCATCCTCAGACTGGTAAAAAATTTATGATCAAAGATCGGTATACATGTACAACGAAATTTGTGGTCTACCTAATAGTATGTCCATGTGGACTTATGTATGTTGGTGAGACAACAACGGAAGTCAAAACAAGAATAACTAAACATAAGAGCACAATAAGAACCAAGTTACATGAGCTTCCCATACCTAAACACTTCAGTGAATGTAGACACTCTATTAATCAACTGCGCTTTAGGGTCACTGATGGGGTCCCAGCTTGGAGGAGAGGTGGAGATAGGACATTGAAACTTAAACAGAAAGAGTTGAGGTGGATCTCGGTTCTAGAGACTCTACAACCCAAAGGGTTGAATGTAGATTATAATCTGCATATATGCATGTCTTAATGTAGATGTAATATTTAGGCGATGGCCTTGTTTGCTATTTCCATTTAAAATGCATATAAAGTTGGTATGTCCTGATCGCCTTCCCTGACGTGTACTTCCAATTCTGTGTACTTTTTTAAAAAATCTGTGCTCTGTGCTATTACATGTTTTTAATTGTTTCTCTCTCTTTTGTTTTCGTTTTATTTATTTGTGTTTACAGTGGATTCAGGATTTGATATCCAAGGAGCACATGGAGGATATTGGGAAAGTTTTGTTTTTGCCTTAGAAAGTTCTTTGTTTTGTTTTGGATTTTGTTTTTTATTTTTTTTCAGGTGCTCTCTCTCCTCCCTTTGATCCTTGTCTGCCAAATCTGCCAAATCGCTTAGTGTGATGATTCGCTTAGTCAACTGATGTAAATTGGAGTGCGGGTGCCATGGATTTGGCTATGTTTCTAATTTCCTCGTTGTGTGCAGGCGCGTTGCGTCATGTGGGCGTGCTGGGGGTGCGGGCGCTGTTGCGTCATGGCTCCTCCTTGCCGTTCATGTGATCGCATCTGCTGCTGTGGATACTAGTGATGACGTCCGACCTGTGACGCCGGTTGCGGGCGCTGTGTGTCGCATCAGGTGGTAGTCATGTGACCGCTGCTGTGGTGTGCGCTGTGCGCAGGCGCTGGCGTTCACGGGCGGACTGATACATACATGCGGGTAAGGAATGAATCATGGGGATCAGCTGGCAGGCCTTTTGTATAACAGAAGGTGATTGGATACACGGGTATGTGGACATGAACTACATCAGCGATTGGAGGACACACTACCATGACACCCAAACAACTTGAGTGACGATTGGGCTAATGATCGGGTATTTCTGTCCTCTGTGTTTTTCTTAGTTTGTTTTGTTAGTATTTGGATTATATGTTTGTAATTAGACATTGATGGTTGATGTTTTATATGTGGCGCACAATTTAACTATATATTTTGTGATTTTAGTGTGATTTAATAAAGGCCGCCCCTTGGTAGTGATTGGTCCCTGTATAGGTTCCACACTATTTAAGATGGCCACTATTGATGTTTTGTATGCTTGACAAAGGCCATTGTGGCCGAAACGTTGCATCTTTTATATGGCTGAATAAAGACCGTTTTTGGATACGATTCACCTGGTATGGACGCTGCTCTTTTTTTCTTTATTTGTGATTTTGGGCCCGATTGGATCCTGGGACTCTGGAGCGTGCATCCTATATCCGAGTGCTGGTGGTTGACTTTTTCTATGAGTCTTTAGGTTACAATCACCAGCCGGGTGCTGTGTCCTCCGGAACGGTGGTCCAGCCAGCTCTCAGGTAGTTTGGGTGCAGTTTTCCGGGACGCCTTTCTTGTGTACCTTCCCAGGTCATCTCTGTGCACTGGCTCATGCCTTCACTCAGTGTCCCAAGCCAGCAGCCTCAGGTTCTGTCGGACGATGACGTCGTGGTCCCCTTGACCCTATTGTTATGATCTGGTGGCCTAGGAGCAGCATGAGATGTACTCTGGAGAAGGTGGTACCTGTACTGATCGCAAACCCTGAACTTATCACTGCAACTAGAAGTAGCCGTGGGATGTACCTAACACTCCCTAGACACCTCGTCACAGCCTAAGGACTAACTTCCCCCTGAAGATAGAAGCGGGAAAACTATCTTGCCTCAGAGAAAATCCCCAAAGGATAGACAGCCCCCCACAAATATTGACTGTGAGAGGAGAGGGAAATGATATACGCAGACTGAAATCAGGATTTAGCAAAGGAGGCCTTTCTAGCTAAAAAGAAAGAATAGGACAGAGTACTATGCGGTCAGTATTAAAACACTAGAAAATATCCACCACAGAAAATACAAATCTCCACATCTGACTAAAGACATGGAGGGTATATCTGCATCTCCAGAGATACAGCTTGGCTGCAAAAGATCCTTACACAGACAAAGCTGGACAAGGCAAAACATGAAAATGCACTGAACTATAAGGCCCACAGCATGTGGACAGCAAAAACAAAGTCAGAACTTATCTTTGTTGAAATGAACAGCAAAACAGGAGAGACCAGGTATGGAAGTGAATCCTCCAAAAACAATGGACAACTGGCACTGACTAAAGGATCAAGCAAGACTAAATAGCCCAGTCCAAATTGCAATAAGTGGACACACCTGATAAATGCTGCGATCCAAAGACAGCAGCACTACCACTCATAACCACCGGAGGGAGCCCAAGAGCAGAATTCACAACACCCTATGTGGTTGACTTTTTAGCTATTGTGTATCATTTTGGCTGTTGTACATAGATACTACAGCCTCAGGTTTGCTAGCTACAGTCCTACAGTCTCTCGACTAGTCTGGGTTCTGCCCCCACTGTGACCTGGTCCCTCCACCTGATTACGGTCGGCAAGGAATCGGGCGCCATGGGTGTATTCTTCACTTCCTTGGCCCCTAGGACCCTTTCTCTCTCTAGCTCCTCTCGGTTACTCCTCACTTCTCCCTCACACTCCTCAGACTCAATCCGCCTCACTCCCGTTTCCATGACAACATTTAACTCCCAACTGTCACTCTACCTCCAGGTCTCCTACCCTTATCTACTTCCTCCACCCACACCCTCTACCTAGTTCCCCCTCTAGCCTGAGATGGGGCCCTCCCTAAATAGGGTCCACCCAGATCCCCTGGCCTGGAGTGGTGTGGTGTTGGATGCTAGTGTGTGGGTACCAGGTTGTGCCCCCTCCTTACCCAAGAGTGGGGTACCACACCTCTGGCTGAGGTGCAGTGCCTCTGTGGTGACTGGACCCTCAGGGGTGCCACACAGGGCTAAAACATATTTTTGTGATAAAAATGTAGCACTTTTTTCTTCAATGTCCAATGATGCTTTTGACACACCCCTTATGTCAATCTGATCACTGCACCCTTGAATGAATTCGTTGAGATATGTAGTTTGTAATATCGGGTCACTTATGAGGGAGGTTCTGCAGTTGTGGCACCTCAGGGGCTTTTCCAGTGGGTTATGGCACCAGCAAACCATAGCAGAAAAATCTGCTCTATAATATGGCGCTCCTTCCCTTCTGAGCTTTCCACTGTGAATGAAAAGTAGTTCTAAATTGCATTTAGGGTATTGACATACTCAGGAGAAATTGCACAACAAACTACACAGTACATTTTTTCTTAATAATCCTTACAAAAAATTATAACCATGGGGCTAAAACAACATTTTAGTGTTAAAAAATGCAATTTATTCTTTCTTCACTGTCCAATGGTATAAAATTCTGTGAGGCGCCTGTGGTGTCAACATGCTCACTGTAAACGCTCGATTAATTCATTGAGATGTGTAGTTTGTAAAATGGGGTCTCTGATGGAGGGATTTTTATGTTTTGGCACCTGAGGGGCTCTGTTAATGTGGCATGGCACCATCAAATCATTCCAGCAAAATTTGAACTATAATATGGGAATCCTTCCCTTCTGAGCTTTGCAATGTGCCTCAAAAGTAGTTTTTAACCACATATGGGGTATTGGCATACTGAAGTGAAATTGTGTAACAAATTGTATGGTTCATTGTCTCCTATTATCACTTTTGACGATAGAAAACTAAAGCAACATTTTAGTGGAAAAATGTTAATTTTCCATTCACTTAGCCCAATATCATACAATTCTGTGAATTATTTGATGGTTAAAAATGCTCTCTACACTCCTAGATCAATTCCTCAAGAGTTATAAGTTCCAAAATGAAACGAGGGCTGCCATGTGCCCAAACAATAGTTTTCCACCACACAAAGTGTATTTTCATGCTCAGGAAAAATCACACAACAGATTTGAGGGTCCATTTTCTCTTGTTACACTTGTGAAAAGGAAAACTTTGTGGCTAAAGCTACATTATTGTGGGAAAAATTAGATTTTTAATTTTCATGGATCACTGTTATAAATCTCTGAGAAGCCACTGCAGGTTCAAGATGCTCACCTCTACTCCAGATAAGTTCCTTCAGGGCTGTAGTTTCCAAAATGGTGTCACATGTTGGTTGTTTCTATATTTTAGGTACATCAGGGGCTCTGCAAATGCGACATGGCATCCAAACAATAGTTTTCCTTCACATATAGGGTATTATTATTATTATTATTATTATTATTTATTTATATAGCACCATTGATTCCATGGTGCTGTATATGAGAAGGGGTTACATACAAATTGCAGATATCACTTATAGTAAACAAACTAACAATGACAGACTGATATAGAGGGGCGAGGACCCTGCCCTTGCGGGCTTACATTCTACAGGATTATGGGGAAGGAGACAGTAGGTTGAGGGTTGCAGGAGCTCCGGTGTTGGTGAGGCAGTATCTCCGGTAGTGATGAGGAGGCAGCGGGGTCAGTGCAGGCTGTATGCTTTCCTGAAGAGGTGTGAAGCTGCAAAACAAATTTTAGGATCCATTTTATCCTGTTATGCTTGTGAAAATTCAACATTTGAGGCTAAAGCAATATTTTTGTGAGAAAAAGTAAAATGTTTATGTTAACCTTCCATATCGCTTTAATTCCAGTGAAGCCCCTAAAGCGTTAATAAACTTCTAGAATGTGGTTTATTTAGCACTTTGAGTGGTGTAGTGTTTAAAATGGTGTCTTTTGGGGGGTATTTCCTGTGACAAAGACCCCTCAATGTCACTTCAAATTTGATGTGACCTCTAAAAAGAAATTGATTTTGTAAATTTTGTTGACAAAAATAGAAATTGCTGATAAGATTTCAACCCTTCTAACTTATTAACACAAAAACAAAAACAAAAATTATGGTTCAAAAATGATGCAGATGTAAAGTGTACATGTGGTAAATGCTATTTGCTAACTATTTTGTGTAGTATACTTATCTGGTTTAAGGACACAAAAATTAAAAGTTTTGAAAATTGCTAAAATCTCATATTTTGCATCAAATTTTCCATATTTTCATAAATAAATAATTACAAATTGTGTAAACAAAAGTTTACCACTAGCATGATTTACAATATGTCTAGAAAAAACTCTCTGAATCACTGGGATATGTTGAAGCATTCCAGAGTTATAACCTCTTAAGGTAACACTGGTCGGAATTGCAAACAATGTCCTGGTCAGTACGGTGAAAGTAGGCTGGGGGGATAGGGTTAGTATAAATCAGTCATAGGCTTTTTTTTTTTAACAGTTACATTTTGGTAATTTTACAGCATATTTCGAACCTAAGACCCATAGCACTGAATGACAATGCTAAATTATTAATCTATTTAGGAATGACCAGCCATGAAAGTGGTTATAGGGTGCTAACATGGAATGCCGCTTCAGGAGGACTTCCCACAAATGAAACAACATTTGCCAAACTCCTAAAGGAGCAAGGTTATTCTACAGGAATCATTGGTGAGCATTAACTTTATAGGGTATTTCTAAAGAATGCATCTACATATAAAAGAGTTGATATCGTTAAAGGGATTGTATGTTATGGACTCACTAATTCATTGAGGCAACACTGGTCAATTTGTCCTGATGTGATTTTTTCGGTTAATTTCCAATTTTCCAAGTAGAATAAAGTGACCACAGTTCCATTTTAATCCTGTTCATAATTTCATAAACACATCCATTTAATGTTACATACAGTTGGAGAAATAAGTATTTGATGTGCCCACTGACAAAGACATGAACAGTCTATAATTTTACGTGTAAGTTAATTTTAACATTGAGAGCTAGAATATCAAAAATAAAATCCAGAAAATCACATTGTATAAATTTTAGACATTTATTTGCATTTTTCTGTCAGAAATAAGTATTTGATCCCTGTTGCAAACAAGACTTACCGTATTTTTCGGATTATAAGACGCACTTTTGTTCCCCAAAATTTTGGGGGAAAGTTGGGGTGCGTCTTATAATCCGAATCTGTGTGATGTGCTGTGCTGTAGAGGAGGGGGGCGGCTCTGAAGTGGTGTCAGGGGGCTGGAGTGGACTGGCTGCAGAGACAGCAGGAGGTCCTGTGCTTCCGCTCATTAGCCTCATGTAATATTCACTGCACCTGCTGTCCATCACCTTCGTGCTGAAGTTGATTCACAGGGGAGCAGCCAATATTACATGTGCCTGCATCTCCCCCCCTCCCATCATGAATATGGCCCCCCATCACTCTTATATGCCCCCCTGTGCTGCTGGCAGACACATGCCCCCCATTTGCTGCTGGCAGGCACATGATAAAATAACAAACACTTAACTCACCTTCTGATGATGGCTCCCTGCTCACACTCCTCACTCCATCATTTTTTGCCCAGGCCACATGATCTGATGCCTGGGAAACAGGAAGCACAACCGAGGAGCTGTGAGCACAGAGCCATCATCGGAAGGTGAGTTAAGTGTTTGTTATTTTATCATGTGCCTGCTAGCAGCATGGGGGAAAGCATGTGTCTGCCGCTACACAGGGGTGGGGGGCATGTGTCTGCCAGCAGCACAGGGGGGCATGTGTCTGCCAGCAGCACAGGGGGGCATGTGTCTGCCAGCAGCACAGGGGGGCATGGGTCTGCCAGCAGCACAGGAGGCCATGTACCTGCTAGCAGCACAGGGGGGCATGTCCCTGCCAGCATTGGGGGGTATATTGTGACCGGGGGCATGTGTCTGCCAGCACAAGGGGGCATATAGTGACCCAGGGGGTATGTGCCTGACAGCAGCACAGGGGGGCATGTGCCAGCACAAGGATGGGGGTTATATAGATACCAGGATGAGGGACATATGATTTGTAAGACGGACACTAGCATTATAAGACAGACCCCCATGTAACATGAAATATTATTTTTTTCTCTTTCTCTTCACCAAATTTGGGGGTGCGTCTTATAATCAGGTGCGTCTTATAAAGCGAAAAATACGGTAATACTAGGTGGCAAAACCCTTGTTAGCAAGCACAGCAGTCAGACATTTTTGTAGTTGATAATGAGGTTTGAGCCCGTCAGAGGAATTTTGGTCCACTCCTCTTTGCAGATCATCTCTAAATCATTAAGATTTTGAGGCTGTCGCTTGGTGACTCGGAGCTTCAACTCCGTCCAGAAGTTTTCTATGGGATTAAGGTCTGGAAACTGGCTAGGTCACTCCATGACCTTAATGTGCTTCTTTTTGAGCCACTCCTTTGTTGTTGTCTGTATGTTTTGGGTCATTGTCTTGCTTTAAGATCCAGCCAAGACCCATTTTTAATGTCCTGGCGGAGTGATGGAGGTTTGCACTCAGGATTTTACAGCATATGGCTCTATCCATTCTCTCATTGATGTGGTGAAGTAGTCCTGTGCCCTTATTAAAGAAACACCCCCAAAACATAATGTTTCCAACTCCATGCTTGACAGTCGGGAAAGTGTTCTTTGGGTCATAGGCATTTCTCTTCCTCCAACATGGGGAGTTGAATTAATGCCAAAGACCTCAATTTTTGTCTCGTCTGACCACAGCACCTTCTCCCAATCACTCACAGAATCATCCAAGTGTTCATTGGCAAACTTCACACTGGTCTGCACATGTGCCTTCTTGAGCAGGGGGACCTTGCGGGCGCTGTAGGATTTTAAATGTTTACGGCGTAATGTGTTACCAATGATTTTTTTGGTGATAGTGGTCCCAGCTGCCTTGAGATCATTAACAAGTTCCCCCATGTAGTTTTAGGCTGATCTCTCACCTTCCTCATGATCAAGGATACCCCACGAGATTTTGCATGGTGCCCCAGATTGATGTCGATTGACAGTCATTTTGTATTTCTTCCATTTTCTTACTATTGCACCAACAGTTGTCTCCTTCTCACCCAGCATCTTACTTATGATTTTGTAGCCCATTACAGCTTTGTGCAGGTCTATGTTCTTGTCCCTGACATCCTTATAAAGCTCTTTGGTATTGCCCATATTGTAGAGGTTAGAGTCTGACTGATTAATTGAATCTGTGGACAGGAGTCTTTTATAAAGGTGACTATGTAAAACAGCAGTCTTTAATGGAGGTTATGAGTTGGTTAGGAGAATCTAACTGGTCTGTAAGAGCCAGAACTCTTAATGGTTGGTAGGGGATCAAATACTTATTTCTCACTGCAAAATTCAAATACATTCATAGAATTTATACAATGTGATTTTCTGGATTTTAATTTTGATTTTCTATCGCTCAATGTTAAAATTAACCTACCCTTAAAATTATAGACTGTTCATGTCTTTGTCAGTGGGCAAACTTAGAAAATCAGCAAGGTATCACATACTTATTTTCCCCAATGTATGCGGTCTGGTCATGTTATTGCAGTATTTATTCCTTGTATGTGGTATTCGGTCACTATGTGGCGGTAATATGTGGTATGGTTTGGTTTGTGGATTAAAATTCAATGTACAATTATTTTTTCTTTCTTTTTTTCATACAGGTAAATGGCATCTTGGTGTAAACTGTAACTCTAGGGATGATTTTTGCCACCATCCATTAAACCATGGCTTTGATTATTTTTATGGTAATCCTTTATCAGCTCTTAATGACTGCGAAGTCTCAAGGCCAAGTGAAATTCATAAAGAATATAAAAAAACGTTATGGTTGCAGGCACAGGTATTCATTATCACAGTGCTTACAGTAATAGCCTGCAAGAAATGGAAATTAATCAACATTCCCTGGAAAATTATTCTGATCTGTGCCCTGTCTGGCACATTGTGCTTTATGTATTGGTATATAGCCTATGCATTCCTACAATATTGGAACTGTATAGTTATGAGAAATTTTGAAGTGGTTGAACAACCGATGAACCTAGAAAAAAATGCTGGGAAAATAGTACAGGAGGCCAAGGCATTCATTAACAGGTAAAACATACTTTGCACTTTATAATGGTTAACAATTAAAACTAGTAGAACATGATATAATCTTTATTTTCTATTAACTACTCTCTTTGCCTAGTGAAAAGATATATTTATTTCTTTTTTTTACGGGCGGGATTAGATTTAAGTATTTTTGCTTTGCTTTTTTCTTCTTTTTCACTATTTTGAACCGTGAACATTTGTAGAAGTCGCTGACAGCATTCAATTTTAATACTTTATTACTAGCTCCCATGTCCTATGCCAGTTTGAAGAGAGCTCTCATCTTTAAACATCTCGTACAACACCACAAATCACAAGGAATATACAAAGCTACAGTGCTATCACCCAATGACAGAAACTGAAATAGTGGGGGAAAACCCCGTCATGGGTATCACTGTATCAATATAAATTGGTAGCCATATGTTTTTTTTACCTACCATATAACCAATCATTGGCTGCTATTATTTTTCAGGAACAAAGACAGGCCATTTCTTCTTTTTGTATCTTTTCTTCATATCCACACTCCTTATTATACCACCAAGGAGTTCAGAGGGAGAAGCCAACACGACTTGTATGGAGACAACATAGAGGAAATGGACTGGATGGTTGGTAAGTTCTAGGTATACTGTACATTTCGTATATTATTTTACTTTCAGGCTTAATGAAAGGATACGTTCTGTGTTATGTAGACCAGATGTCATACTAGATCACAATCCATTAGGGTTTTTTTTTTGTTCGTTTATTTTTGGGGTTTTTTATGAATGAACATATTTTTTCTTCAAATGTTTGTTAAGGACTGGCGGAACGCACCAAGTATAGATGATATGAAACTAGGCTGCTAGTAAGACGGACTATATGGCGGTACTATAAGTATACACGCACGGGTAAACTTCACCCTGCGTGAAGGAAGCGATCCTGTTGAGTCACAGGACCACGGTACCGCACATAGAGCGCGAGCAAGAAGTCAGCGAACACAACCCCAACACAGGATTGAAGTCCGATTAGACCACTTGCTGGCACAACACCGCAACTGGGTGTGTAAGGAAACTATTAAAATAGTATATAAAGGCACGAGAGTGCATGCAGTGCCGCACTGACGGACGCCACTAACCACCCAGGCTTGGGTAAGGAAAGCGCAGAGGAAGCGCACGGCGCCGTACAGGCGGTCACAGCAACTAGACGCTGTTATGTGTGTAACGTGCTGTTGGATAAGTCGGGCACTAGATAGCAAACATACACCTTCCGCGAACAGTCATCCAATAGGGAGGGTATTTTAAAGAGCGACTTTCACTCACAACACACACACACATATTATCAAGACAATACTAGCGCATGGCCGTGCGGTCATGCGCAGTTTATATAGTTGCAGCACAGGAAGCTGCTACCGAAGTTTTGCCCTGTCAGGACCTTCCTGGGGGACCAATGGAATGTGCTGCAGTACCTGAGCATGTGACCCTTGATCTCCAACGGGAGATCTTGCCCGAGATCTCGGGAGACGAGATCTGAATCTGAGCATGCGCCGCCCCCAGCGGCCATTTTCCCGGAGGCCACTGCATCGCAGCAATGGAGCTGCCGGCGCCTCCGGGCTTTCAGGAGATGCCGGAGGAGCCCCGACTGACTCTCTATGAAGATACGCTGCCGCTGCCGCCCCACAGCTTAGAGCCCCGACGCTGCAGGAAGAGGAGCCGCCGCCCCACAGCACCCACGCGGCACAAAGAGGAGCAGCTGCCGCCGCTCCCCAGCACCCCATGCTGACGCTGGCTGCAGCTACAATGTGAGGTAATGGGGCATACTCCACTCACACTTCCCCGTGAGACACCCCCTCCGTCATCGGGACCACTCCCCCCCCAAAAAGGCACATTAGTCACCGGCCCTATAAGACAACATACAGCGTATAAGACCACCCCCGACTTTTAAGAAGATTTTATATTTTAACTGGAAAAGTTGGGGGGTCGTCTTATACGCCCAGTCGTCTTATACGCCGGAAAATACGGTATATTATTCCTATCCAGTCCCTACCAGAACCCTAATAGTCTGGTAGCCTTCCTGACAGCGGAGGTTGACACCCTAAATTCGATATGGCACCCCCGCTCCACGTCGGCTGTCCCTTATATCCCTACAAGCCCCTGGTCTAGGAGAATAATTATGTAGTTCAACATGTATACCACACAAAATGTCTATGGCACCTGCTGTGTTCAATAAACTATAGCTTGCCTAAGATGTCAATAACACTCTATATATAGATCTCCCTTGGTCTTTTTTAGAAATAGTATAGTAGATTTTAGGTAATACCAATGGTGTCTATATAACACCTCAATTTAGGCAGCAAAAAAAGAGACTGTCCATACTAACATTTATTGAATAACCGCCTCATAGGTCACATATATCAACCGACCTTAACACTCTTAAAATTGAAACATAGTATATTTGGAAGTATACAGGTCATATAGCTAATAGATCTATTGTGAATAAATAACCCACATATAGACCAGAAGTTTAGGCATGACATCTGATTAGACAAAAACAGAAGAATAACACCATTTTGCAGTAAAACAGCGAGATCCCAATGGATCACTTAGCTTTGCTTCATTGCAGTAGTAGTCCCATGTCTTTACGCGTTTCGCCCCTTCCTCATATTGGGGCTCGTCAGGGGACCAAAGAAAGGAGTACGACACAGTGGGGAGACAAAAAAAAATGGGTGGGGTGGACTGCGCAACCCACTTATTTATATCTGCGGGGCCGTAAATACCTTAGTTAGAGGCAAACATAAGACCCTCGCCGTCCTTCAAGTCTCCTGTTTGCTGCATTGGATAGTACTTCCAGTATTCGGATATACTTCCGGTCCGTGGAACGCATATGCATGTCAGCCTAATTTCCTGTGAAGCTGACATCCGGTCTTTGGCACGCAAATTGCATTCCACTAAGATAATTGAAACAAACGCTTATTATCTTTTATTAAATTATGCACAGTCCAAAAGATAGGTTATGCATATCGGATCCAAAAAACAATAATGGGGTTATCTGTGACCCCTCCCATATAGTTACATGCTATTAGAAGTGCTTCCATTGTTATACTGCTCAATTAAATATTGGTGTTCATCACCCAATAGTAGGTTCATCTGGCTTAATGGGGTTCTCTTATCAGAAAATTTTCCTTCCAAAACACCAAACATACTCATATGAAGCTTACGAAGCTTATTTGCTCATTTAAGCCAGCTGGACTCAAACTCTCCAGCCAAAGTTTCCATCTGCTTTCTCTTTGCAGAATTTTTCTGTCCCAGTTGTCTTGTCTAATAGGTGGGTTAACCACCTCAATAGCTCTAAATTTTATGCTGTCTAGGTCACCCAGATGTTGAGAGTTTACATGTCCTGCTATTGGGGTGTCTCTCTTATTCCTGATATCTCCCAGATGTTCCCCTATTCTGACACGTAATTGTCTCTTGGTTTTACCCACATAGTCTTTGGGGCAGAAGCAGGTACACAAGTAGATCACCCCCTCGGTCTTACAGTTTGCAAAGCATTTGTTTTTATAAATTCTTTTGGTGACCGAGCTCTGAAATGAATTTTAAGGTGTGATGTATTTGCAGAAATTACAGTGTCCACATCTAAAAGTCCCTACCGATCTTTGATCCAGCCATGTCCCTTCTTTCTTTGGGGGAGTGTAGTGACTACAGACGACTTGATCTTTTATTGATCTCCCTCTTCTATATGTCACTGATGGATATGGGGAGATCGATTTGGCCAGATCGGGATCAGTTTTTAAGATTTCCCAGTATTTTCTTAGTATTTTCATTACTTCTGGCTGTTGGTCGTCATATGTACCTATAAGTCTCTTGTTGAAAATAAGAGATTTAGGATTATGGAGAGGAGAAAAGTCCTGCTTTCTTTTAGTGACCTATTACCTGTGTTTGAAATTTCAAACTTAATCGGTCGATGCCTTGGGCGGCGCATGCACATATTGAGTTCTTGGCTCAATGGTGTCTTCTAGAGATAACTGCGCATGTGCCACCCATGGCAGTGATGATGCTATTTTTTTGTAGTCCAAAGAAACAAGAAAAACAGAATTCAGAAATATCACTATCCCAGATAACAAATATATCGTCCACATAACGTAAATAGCATTCTATATGCTTCAAGAAGGGATTCTTTATACCAGTAATAAACTTCTCCACAAAGGCTGCCAAGAATAAATTGGCGAAAACGCATGCTACGGGTGTACCCATTGCGGTACCGACCTCTTGTAGGTACCACTGATCCAGAAATTTGAATGCGTTGTGAGTTAATACAAAATCAAGCCCCTCTAATATAAAAGAAACAAATGTGGATGATTTATTTGAATTGCGTAAAATTCTCTCTACCACTGCCATACCAAGATTGTGCAGGATTCTGGTGTATAGACTCTCTATATCTATAGAAGTTAAAGAAAAATTAGGTTGCCATTCAATTGACTGTAAAATCCTGAGAAAGTCACCAGAATCACGCACAAAAGAGGGAATTTGGGACAGCAGCGGTTTTAAACACCAATCCAGATATTGGGAGAGAGGTTCTGTAACAGAATTCAGACCTGACACAATCGGTCGTCCGGGAGGGTGTGAAACTGACTTGTGAATTTTTGGAATTGTATACCAATGTGGAATACAAGGAAATGAAGGAAACAGTTTCTCACCTTCCTTTTGCGTCAACACACCATTTTCACCATTTTTGCGCAGGAATGACATTAGAGAAGTTTTGTATTTAGAAATAGGATTACTAGTGAGGCGTATATATGTGTCTGTTTGATTCAATTGGGACAATGCCTCTTGTATATAATAATCCTTTTCTAATACAACTATATTACTGCCTTTATCTGCACTGCGGAAAACAACATCGTCCCATAATTGCATCTCTCAGCGCTTTTTGTTGTTGTAAAGTAAGATTTTTTGGCAGAGTCTGATAAATTAGAGCCTCAATGTCTTTAACTACTAGCTCTTGGAACAAATCTATGACATTACCTGGTGTGGTTGGGGGAACGAAACTTGATCTCTCACACCACCTGTGAAGGGAAGACCAGAAATATTAGTGTCCTGTGATTGTAACAAACATTCATTTGGGCTAGAAATATCGAGAAGTAATTGCACATCATCGTTATGAGGAATATCATCAGGAGGATATGCCATAAAGCCCAACGTTCCAATGGAAATCAGATTTCTTGTCTCCACATGAGTGGGACTTGCATTTTTATCAATAAATGTTTTATACAAATGTCATTTTCTGACACTTTTGAACAAATCAATTTTAAACTCAGTTAAATCGAATGCCGCAGGAATGCAATAGTTCAAGCCTTTTGAAAGTAAAGAAACATGGTCTGAAGTCAAGATTTTACGTGACAAATTTATAATAGTTGTATCACCAGAGTCACTTATTGTCTCCATGAGACCCGTTTGCGCTTCTTTCCTGGATTTGAAATGCCTGCCCCCTCGTCTTGTCTTGGAATGCCTAAAGGGACTGTTGATACACCAGGAGTGGAAACATCCGATTCTACACAATCCTTAGCTGCACTAGAGTCCGAATCTGTAAGCCACCCATCATTAATCGGTTTCTTTCTAAAAAAAAAACCTTTGATTACGGTTTTTATTAATAAATGTCAGTTTTTTGGTGGCTTGTTGTTTCCATGTAAAAACTCGTCCAGTATCAAAGTCCTGTTTATCCCTCATGAATTTTTCTTTTTTCTTCTGTTTTGTTTCAATTTGTGTTACTATCAATTTTCTGTCCAACTTCTTTTGAAAATTTTTAATTTGATTTTCATTATGACGTGAAGAAAGTTCAAGTTTAGCTTTTCCAACTGGCCGCATACCACAGCGTACTCTCGTTCATTTTTGGCAGTCTCTAATTTCAGGAACTTCTGAGAGCATTCAAGATGGATAGCCTCCCACTCATTTTTAAAAACCAAATCATCTTGAAATTGGGAAGGTTGTTTAAAAATTCTCAGTCCTCGAGGTACCCTATTGCAATCAATGTAAGACTTAAGAGTCTTGTACAGTTCTGGCCAAAAGTATTGACACCTCTGCAATTCTGTCAGATAATACTCAATTTCTTCCTGAAAATGATTGCAAACACAAATTCTTTGTTATTATTATCTTCATTTAATTTGTCTTAAATGAAAAAACACAAAAAGAATTGTCCTAAAGCCAAACTGGATGTAATTCTACACCAAACATAAAAAAGGGGTGGACAAAAATATTAACACTGTTAGAAAAATCATGTGATGCTTCTCTAATTTGTGTAATTAACAGCACCTGTAACTTACCTGTGGCACCTAACAGGTGTTGGCAATAACTAAATCACACTTGCAGCCAGTTGACATGGATTAAAGTTGACTCAACCTCTGTCCTGTGTCCTTGTGTGTACCACATTGAGCATGGAGAAAAGAAAGAAGACCAAAGAACTGTCTGAGGACTTGAGAATCCAAATTGTGAGGAAGCATGAGCAATCTCAAGGCAACAAGTCCATCTCCAAAGACCTGAATGTTCCTGTGTTTGCCGTGCGCAGTGTCATCAAGAAGTTTAAAGCCCAAAAAGAAAAATTGACAAGAGATTTCAACGCAAGATTGTGCGGATTTTAGATAAAGAACCTCGACTAACATCCAAACAAGTTCATGCTGCCCTGCAGTCCGAGAATACAACAGTGTCAACCCGTACTATCCGTCGGCGTCTGAATGAAAAGGGACTGTATGGTAGGAGACCCAGGAAGATCCCACTTCTTACCCCGAGACATAAAAAAGCCAGGCTGGAGTTTGCCAAAACTTACCTGAAAAAGCCTAAAACGTTTTGGAAGAATGTTCTCTGGTCAGATGGGACAAAAGTAGAGCTTTTGGGCAAAGGCATCAACATAGAGTTTACAGGAGAAAAAAGAGGCATTCAAATAAAAGAACACGGTCCCTACAGTCAAACATGGCGGAGGTTCCCTGATGTTTTGGGGTTGCTTTGCTGCCTCTGGCACTGGACTGCTTGAACATGTGCATGGCATTATGAAGTCTGAAGACTACCAACAAATTTTGCAGCATAATGTAGGGCCCAGTGTGAGAAAGCTGGGTCTCCCTCAGAGGTCATGGGTCTGCCAGCAGGACAATGACCCAAAACACACTTCAAAAAGCACTAGAAAATGGTTTGAGAGAAAGCACAGGAGACTTCTAAGGTGACGAGCAATGAGTACAGACCTGAATCCCATAGAACACCTGTGGAGAGATCTAAAAATGGCAGTTTGGAGAAGGCACCCTTCAAATATCAGGGACCTGGAGCAGTTTGCCAAAGAAGAATGGTCTAAAATTCCAGCAGAGCATTGTAAGAAACTCATTGATGGTTACTGGAAGCGGTTGGTCGCAGTTATTTTAGCTAAAGGTTGTGCAACCAAGTATTAGGATGAGGGTGCCAATACTTTTGTCTGGCCCATTTTTGGAGTTTTGTGTGAAATTATCAATGTTTTGCTTTTTGCTTCATTCTCTTTTGTGTTTTTTAATTTAAGAAAAATTAAATGAAGATAATAATACTAAAGAATTTGTGATTGCAATCATTTTCAGGAAGAAACTAAGTATTATCTGACACAATTGCAGGGGTGTCAATACTTTTGGCCACAACTGTATGTTATGCTGACATTGCCGCATGTGTTTTTCATGATTTTTAATTGTATGCAAATGTGATCACATGTGTGTTTAAAAGAACTGACTTACCATTCTCTGTATCTGGACCCGTGGAAGCGCTTATTGCGCGAAACGTCCGTCGTCCTGTTTCATTTGCCTGCATAATCTGCACTTGTTTACCCGCAATACCTTGCCCAAGATTTTTATTATGCAATAAAGGACTAAGGTTGTTTTTTCACCAATATTTGGAGTGCTGCTGCTGTTTTTCTTGTTTCTTTGGACTTTTCATGCATTTTTTTCACAGCAAGCACCTCCAGCAAGGTGAAGGTTTCTGGAAGGTGTCCATGATTCAGAGTTTATTCATCCTTTAACAGTGAGTACTAAGAGCGTTTTTTCTCAGTGTCATTCATATTTTTCTTATTGATTTGCTATTTTTTTGTAGATGAGCCAGAAACTCAATCTGAGTAGGTTTCTGAGACGCCCGCCAGGGCCGTGGGGTACCCGGTATCGGGTCCGGTGTTTACAGGGGGATGTCACGGTGGCGACCCGGTCCGTAGCCCTGGGCGCCCATGTAAAAGGGATATTGATTACAGTTCATGTTCATGACGCCACCTGTGGTATTCGGTCAGTGGGGACCAGCGCTGCTTTAAGGGGTCCTCTGGGGTGATGTTATGGCAGCTAGATGGTATAACTTCCTACAGGTGAAGTATATTCCCAGGGCTCCCCGTGTGTAGATTGAACATGATGGTGAATGGTGCAGTAAGGAGTGAGTACACAGGTTTGCAGTCTCATTACCTTGTTTACTGAAGACTTCAGGCAACCGCAGTCCAGGGCACCAGATTGTATGACAGGCAGGGTTCAGCCAGCTTGGAGGCAAGGTGGGAGTCCCTTTTTCCAGGTGGAGATTAAAGCCTTCCTTCTAGCATGGTGGTAATGTAGTCCCTTAGTGCCTATGGCTTCTGATTAGGTCCTCACAGTTCTTCTCTCTGTCCCCCATATAGGATGGGACATAAAACCTGTATGACAGGTGATTCGAGCCTTTTTACAGGGACTCTATCATGCCCCATGCTCTATGTATCACTGTGCCTCCTGGGTATTGAGGCGGACAGGTAACTTGCAGTTCGGCTGTCCTGCCAGTCTCTGTTGTAAGTCTTACAGTCCCTTACAACCTCGGTGTTCCGGCTACCGGTTATCTGTGCTTTGCCAGGTAGACAGTCTGTTCACTGCTGTCCTCCCCCTGGTGTCCTCGACTGTGCTTCTCTCTCCTACATGCTCACAACAATCTGTTCTGCTTTCGGTGTTATCTCTGTCCAGGAGCTGCAGCACTTTCTCGTGGCTGCACGGCTCCGCTGCTTCCTTTTCCTCTGTCTCTCTGACAGGAACTCAATAACTTTTCCTCCAAACCACAATATATATAGGGGAGTCACCTAGGAATAGGATCAAAAGCTCCCCCTTGTGACCTGGAGTGTGAACATGTTGCATGTTTGTGTTTACCTGGTGAAAGTTATCCTTCCTTGCCTCCAAGCATGACATCACTCTCCCCATGATGAAAGCAATGCCACTGTGACGACCAGGACCCTGGGGCGCTACGTTTCTCATACAGCAATGACTACACCTGTGTGGTAATTCAAACACAGGAGGCAGGTCACTGATTAAGCAGTAATCCTTCATTTACAGACTGGAGGCAGGCAGGGGAGCCCAGGAAACACAGACAATTAGGAAAGCCTTATGTACAGAGATCTAATTAACAGAAAACTTAAAATGGTGATTAATGACTTGGCCAGATTTTACAATTCTGGCCACTGTCACTTTATGAGGTTATAACTCTGGAACGTTTTAATGGATCCCACAGATTCTGAGAATGTTTTATTGCTACATATTGTACTTCGTGTTAGTGGCAAAATTTCTTCGATATTACTTGCGTTTATATATTTTAAAAATGGAAATATGACAAAAAATTTAAATTTTGCAATTTTCAAACTTTGAATTTCTATGCCCTTAAATCAGAGAGATATGTTGCACAAAATAGTTAATAAAAAACATTTCCCATATGTCTATTTTACATCAGCACAATTTTGTAAACATTTTTTTTGTTAGGAAATTATAAGGATTAAAAGTTGACCAGCAATTTCTCATTTTTACAACAAAATTACAATACCATTTTTTTAGGGACCATCTCACATTTAAAGTCACTTTGAAGGGAGTAAATGACAGAAAATACCAAAAGTGACACCATTCTAAAAACTACACCCTAAAGGTGCTCAAAACCACATTCAAGAAGCTTATTAACCCTTTACGTGCTTCACGGGAACTGAAGCAACGTGGAAGGAAAAAATTAAGATTTTACAAACATTTTACTTCAGAACCAAATTTTTTTTATTTTCACAAGTGTAAAAAGAGAAAATGAACCACAAAATTTGTTGTACTATTTCTCCTGAATACGCTGATACCCCAAATGTGGGCATAAACCACTGTTTGGGCGCACGGCAGAGCTTGGAATAGAAGGAGTGCCATTTGACTTTTTCAATGCAGACTTGGCTGGAATTGAGATTGGACGCCATGTCGCGTTTGGAGAGCCCCTGTTGAGCCTAAACAGTAGAAACCCCTCACAGGTGACACCATTTTGGAAACTAGACTACCTAAGGAACTTATCTAGATGTGTGGTGAGCACTTTGAACCCCGAAGCGCTTCACAGAAGTTTATAACGCAGAGCCGTGAAAGTAAAAAATCTATTTTTTTCCTCCAAAATTATTTTTAGCCTGTATTTTTTAATCTCACAAGGGTAGCAGGAAAAATTGGACCCTAGAAGCTGTTGTCCAGTTTGTCCTGAGTACGCCGATCCCCTATATGTGGGGGAGACCACTGTTTGGGCACACATCGGTGCTCAGAAGGAAGTATTGACGTTTTAAAATGCAGACTTTGATGGAATGGCCTACGGGTGTCATGTTGCGTTTGCAGAGCCCCTGATGTACCTAAACAGTAGAAACTCCTCACACGTGACCCCATTTTGGAAACTAGACCCCACCAAGGAGCTTATCCAGATGTGTGGTGAGCACAGTGATTCACAGAAGTTTAATACGAAGAGCCATGAAAATAAAAAATCATATTTTTTCCACAAAAATTATATTTCACCCCCAAATTTTTACTTTCACAAAGGTAGTAAGAGAAATTGGACCACCAAAGTTGTTGTGCAATTTGTCCTGAGTACGCTGATACCCCATATGTGGGGGTGACCACTATTTGGGTGCATGGCAGAGCTCGGAAGGGAAGGAGCGCTGTTTTGGAATACAGACATTGTTAGAATGTCTGTGGGCGTCATATTGCGTTTGCAGAGCCCCTGATGTGCCTTAACAGTAGAAACACCAAGAACTGACCCCATTTTGGAAACTAGACCCCCCCAAGCAACTTATCTAGATGTGTTGTGTGAACTTTGAACTCCCAAGAGTTTCACAGAAGTTTATAACAGAGTGAAAATAAAAAAATCATTTTTTCCACATAAATAATTTTTTAGCCAGCAATTTTTTTATTTTCTCAAGGGAAACAAGAGAAATTCGACTCAAAAAGTAGTTGTCCAATTTGTCCTGAGTACGCTGATGCCCCATATATGGGGGTAAACCACTGTTTGGGTGCACGGCAGAGCTCAGAAGGGAGGGAGCATCATTTGACTTTTTGAACGCAAAATTGGCTGGAATCAATAGTGGCACCATGTCATGTTTGGAGACCCCCTGATGTACCTAAACAGTGGATACCCCCCAATTCTAACTCCATCCCAACCCTAACCGTAATCCTAATCACAAACCTAACCCCAACCACCCCTAACCATAATCCCAATCCTAACCCGAATCCCAACCCTAACCCGAATCCCAACCCTAACCATAATCCTAGCCACAAACCTAACCCTAATCCCAACCCTAACCCTAATCCTAACCCTAATCCCAACCCTAGCCCTAATCCCAACCCTAACCCTAATCCCAACACACCCCTAACCCTAATCCCAACCCAAACCATAACCCTAAACACAAACCTAACCTAATCCCACCTGTAACTCTAATCCAAACCCTAATCTCAACCCTAATCCCAGCCATAACCCTAATCCCAACCCTAATTCCAACTCTAACCCTAATCTCAACCCTAACCCTAATCCCAACCCTAACCCTAATCCCAACCCTAATTTCAATCCCAACCCTAATCCTAACCCTAATCCCAACCCTAATCCCAACCCTAATCTCAATCCCAACCCTAATCCTAACCCTAATCCCAAATCTAACCCTAACTTTAGCCCCAACCCTAACCTTAACCCTAACTTTAGCCCAACTTACTTTAGCCCAACTGTAACCCTAATGGAAAAATGGAAATAAGTATATTTTCTTTATTTTATTATTTTTCCCTAACTAAGGGGGTGATAAAGGAGGGGTTCATTTACTATTTGTTTACTTTGATCACTGTGATAGAGTCTATAACAGTGATCAAAATGAACCAGAAGGAAAAATCCTCCTATTGTTGCCGAGTGCTACCCTTAACTACCGCCGTTAAAAGGCGTACCGGCGGTCGCTAAGGGGTTAAAGAACCACAAAGTGGATTTTTTCACCAAATGTATCAATGTAATCTGAATTACAGCACCGTTACAGCCATGTCTTTACTTTGCAAAATTATGCTGACTCTTTATGTCCTTTTAGGTGATCTTGCGCCATAAGGCATATTGATATTACAAATACTGATTTTTGAGCTGACCTGCTTTCCTAAAGTTTAGTGACTAGTGTGAAAATTGAAAGATTTCAAGATTTTTTCAATATACATAATAATTGGAAAATAAAATTTAATAAAACTAGCTTTTAGAATTAAAAAAACCCTAACCAACAGGCAGCGTCGGACTGGAGCACCTTGGGCCCACCAGAGAAAATCATTCTTGGGGCCCACTATGTAGCTACATAGAAATAGATACAAGACCACCAATTGTGCGGTAAAAAGCGCTAATATCAGGGTATAATATAAGGTAGTTCACTTCTTAATAATGTAGCAAGGGTTGGGGTAGCCCCCTCACAGAATATAATGTAGCCCCCTCATAAAATATAATGCAGTCCCCTCTCATAGAATATAATGCAGCACCCCACAAAATATAATGCAACCCTCTCAGGTATGACGCAGTCCCCACCATAGAATATAATGTAGCACCCCATAGGGTATAATGCAGCCCCCCCCATATAGTATAATGCCACCCACCAGAGAATATAATGTAGTCCCCTGAGAGAATGCAGTTCCACCACAGAATATAATGCAGCCCCCCATAGAGTATACTGTAGCCCCCTCATATAGTATGATGTAGCCCCCATAATATTATGTAGTCCCCTGAGAGAATAATGCAGCCCCACCACAGAATATAATGCAGCCCCCCATAGAGTATACTGTAACCCCTCATATAGTATGATGTAGCCCCCCATAATATAATGTAGTACCTTGAGTATAATATATTACAGCAAATGGATAAAATATAACCTTTATTAGGTATACTTAAAAATAGGCCTCTGATAGGCACTATTTACTAACCAAAAAAAATTACTAAAACAAACAAAAATAGGAAACCAAGCGTGATATGAGCCCTATTACCTACACAGAATGGGAAACGACAGACAGACAGACAGATACAAGTAACAAATACTCTGCAGCACTGACCGTGCTAAAAATGAATTACCAATCACAATAGTCCTTATAGGCTCACCAAAAGTGGGCCAGTTATTATACAACCCAGCTGGACATAGATATACTGACACAGAATGCACCTCTGTATAAGGATATTGTACCTATAACTGTGTCTATTCAATCAAAGAAAGTTTGTCCACTTATAGAAGCTGGTTTCTAAGTAAGAAAGTGTTCTTGTAGTGTGTACTTAGTACAACTCAATGTATAATCACTCTACCAAGATATATACATACAGATGACTCTACATAGGATTGGAATAACATCAGTGCAGAATAGCAGACCACATATGCAGCATTATTATTATCACAGCGCTCCCGTAACTATACCCCACCATCATTAACCCTCTAAGATGTCACAACTGAACCCACCAGGGAACACTCATAGTATGTTTAAATGAGTTAATATGTATCCCAAAAGCTATATGGAAGGGTATTTTCAATTGTTGGGCATCTCATAATGCTGCATATGTGGTCTGCTACTCTGCACAGATGTTATTCCAATCCTATGTAGAGTCATCTGTATGTATATATCTTGGTAGAGTGATTATACATTGAGTTGTACTAAGTACACACTACAAGAACACTCTCTTACTTAGAAACCAGCTTCTATAAGTGGACAAACTTTCTTTGATTGAATAGACACAGTTATAGGTACAATATCCTTATACAGAGGTGCATTCTGTGTCAGTATATCTATGTCCAGCTGGGTTGTATAATAACTGGCCCACTTTTGGTGAGCCTATAAGGACTATTGTGGATTGGTAATTCATTTTTAGCACGGTCAGTGCTGCAGAGTATTTGTTACTTGTATCTGTCTGTCTGTCTGTCGTTTCCCATTCTGTGTAGGTAATAGGGCACATATCATGCTTGGTTTCCTATTTTTGTTTGTTTTAGTAATTTTTTTTGGTTAGTAAATAGTGCCTATCAGAGGCCTATTTTTAAGTATACCTAATAAAGGTTATATTTTATCCATTTGCTATAATTCAGTATTAATTCTATTGGATAAGTGCACCACGCTTCTTATATACCTTGAGTATAATGCAGTCCCCCCACAGAATATAATGTAGCCCCCCAGGGCCGTATTTAGAGTTTCTGCTGCCCTAGGCACTTTTAGCGCTGCCTCCCCTTTTGGTGAGTATGACACTATCGGCAGTGACTTTGGCAAGAATCGCTGATGTGAAAGTCGCCTTTTGCAGCAGATCCGGCAGTTTTTCTGCATCTGCCGCGTAACGGATCACTTACAGCAACACTGCATTCGGCCTCATTCATTCCCTATGGGATTTGCGGCACTTGCCGTGATCTGGCAAATGTGGTACCATACCTCCCAACTTTTGAAGGAGGGAAGGAGGTATAAAGTTTGCGGCGCGCATAGTGCGCCGCAGCAAATTTTAGGCCACGCCTCTGACCACACCCATTTCACAACTAGTCACACCCATATTCATGTCCCAACCGCAGCCATTTAGCACTGCTGATCACACTGTTTTATATACAATAATTATAAGCAAACAAAAATATGGCCACACAGTGCTCCATACTGTATAATGGCCACACATGATGCTCAATACTGTATAACGGCCACCACACATGATGCTCCATACTGTATAATGGCCACACATGATGCTGCATACTGTATAATGGCCACACACAGTTCTTCATACTGTATAATGGCCACACATGATGCTCCATAGTGTATAATGGCCACACATGATGCTCCATAGTGTATAATGGCCAGACAGTGCTCCATACTGTATAATGACCACCCACATATAGTGCTCCATAGTGTATAACGGCCACACAGTTCTCCATACTGTATAATGATCCCACATAATGCTCAATACTGTATAATGGCCACAAATGATGCTCCATACTGTATAACGGCCACACATGATGCTCCATACTGTAAAATGTCCATTGGCCACACATGATGCTCCATACTGTATAATGGCCACACATGATGCTCAATACTATATAATGACCCCGCTCCTGTATGCATGGCTCATCTCCCTCCTATCCCATATACATAGCTCATATTACCCCCTCCTGTATGCATGACTCATATCTCCCCATGTATGCATGGCTCATATTCCCCCCCCTATGCATGGCTCATATCCCCCCCCTGTATGAATGGCTCATATTCCACCCCTGTATGCATGGCTTATATTCCCCCCTGTATGTAAGGCTCATATTCCGCCCCTGTATGCATGGCTCATAGTCCGCCCCTGTATGCATGGCTCATAGTCCGCCCCTGTATGCATGGCTTATATTCCCCCCCTGTATGCATGGCTCATATTCCCCCCTGTATGCATGGCTCATATTCCACCCCTGTATGCATGGCTCATATTCCCCCCCGGTATGCATGGCTCATATTCCCCCCTGTATGCATGGCTCATATTCCACCCTTGTATGCATGGCTCATATTCCCCCCGGTATGCATGGCTCATATTCCCCCCGGTATGCATGGCTCATATTCCCCCCTGTATGCATGGCTCATATTCCACCCCTGTATGCATGGCTCATATTCCCCCCGGCATGCATGGCTTATATTCTCCCCCCTGTATGCATGGCTTATATTCCCCCCTGCATGGCTTATATTCCCCCCTGCATGACTTATATTCCCCCCGCATGGCTCATATTCCCCCCTGTATCTGTATGCATGGCTTATATTCCCCCCTGCATGGCTTATATTCCCCCCTGTATGCAGGCTTATCTCTCCGCACCCGCACCCGCTCCTGCTCCTGCTCGGCGCGCCGGCTTATGTCCTCCTTCATCCCTCATACTCAACTCACCTGTCCCACTGCACGGCCGTGCCGACATCCCTCGTGCTCTGTCCCGACTTCAGGCGGCGGCGCCGGCGCAGCACCTTCTTCCTGCTTGAGCGGTCATGTGACACCGTTCATTAAGATCATGAATATGCACATATTCATGATCTTAATGAGCGGTGTCACGTGACCGCTCGTTGAGGACAAGCTGCAGTGCAGACGCCGAGACAATCGCTGGAGCAGGGTGAGTATTCAAGGCGGGCGGCAGCGGGAGGGGGGGGCCCTGGAGCGGGGGGAGGCCCTGCCAGCAGGTGTCAGTGCCAGGGCCACCGGAAGATCCTCCGGTTCCCCGGTGGGCCAGTCCGAGCCTGCCAACAAGGCAATTTTAAATTTTTGTGCTTAATATTTCCTCCTCTCCTTCCAAGAGCCTTTTTTTTTTTTTTTTTTTTTTTTTTTTGACATTGCCATATGAAGGCTTTTTTTTTTATTGAATGACAATGTTTTGATGGCTTTTTGTGGCATTTTTTTACAGACATGCAGAGTTAAAAAAAACAACAATTCTGGCATTTTGATTTCTTTTCTCTTTGATGCTTATTGATTGAGTTAATTAATTTTATGCACTTCTCAACATTAAAATTGCAATGCCAAGAAGGACAAGTCATACCAGTATGCAAATTGAGGAAGTAGCAGGTTGTCGCTAAAATTTTCAAAACAATCAAAATTTTAAGTGCCTAGCTCCAATCTGTAAACATAAGGATGAATGACCTCGGGGAGATCAAGACATCCAACACCGCGGAGACACCATCACATGTTTCTCAACGCAGTGATCCAGAACACTGCCCCCATTCCTTATGGGAAATATGCAAATGCATGTAGAAAAGTCGCGGAGACACCATCACGTGTTTCTTAACGCAAGCAATAATTAGCCAGGTCTTTCACCGGGAAGGAACAACCACGGGAAGGGCAGCATCCAAAAAGGAAAACCACCTATGCCAAAACATGGTATCCATCCACAGACAGCTGTTTCAGGGTATTTGCCCCTCATCAGTGTGGAGTAGGAAACTGGCTATTAGGAGCAGTGCCTAGTAAAATTTATGACTATAAACATAAGGATGAATGACCTCGGGGAGATCAAAACATCCAACACCGCGGAGACACCATCACGTGTTTCTCAACGCAAACTCAAACAGGGATGGAGGCTTTTTTTATTTTTCTACTTTGTGGCATTTTCTCTTTTGTGGATTTCTTGTATTATTGACAATGTGTTCAATCTATTTTGAAGAAAGTGATACCTCATTTCTTACTGCCTTACTAACAGAAAAGATGTCAAACTAAGTCCAAAGTTTCATATTTTGGACCCCATTTGACTGGGTTGACTTTGAAGTTAATGGCTCCATAGGTGCAGATTTGAATCCCATGTTTCTGGTATACATTCCAAAAACCTATACATACAGTGTTTCTACAGCCCATCTTTGACAGGTTGTAGAGCAAGTGGTAAAGATGGAAGGTGTGATGGCAAACATTCTGAAGATTTATGTGGATTTCACTTTTGAGACAAATCATTTGGAAGTGACTTCTTCTTGAGAAGGAGCAAGAAAGACAGCGCATCATGCGTCTGCGCCAACGTTGTTTTTGGATCCACCCAATCACAGCACAGAGAATGACACGTGGGGTGTATTCAACATTATACTTGGAGTTAAGAGGAAACCCCGAGAAGTTTTTCAGCTATGTTGGTATGAAAGCAGAGAACTTTGATTTTTTTGGTTGAACGGATTGAACACCTCATCCATAGAAGTAACACGTATTGCCGCTTTTCCATTTCAACGATGGAGCGTTTGATGGGGACTCTTCGGTAAGCCATTTTTATTATATTTCCTACTGTTAAAGCTGACTTATAACTGTAATGTTGTTGCTGGTATTTTGTATTAATTATTGCCTTGCCTTTTTTCACAGTTTCCTTGCAAATGACGAATCCCTTTCATCACTACACTTTCAATTCACACTCGGGATTTCCACCATATCGGGGATTGTTAAGCACACCTGCCGTGCATTGTGGGACTGTTTACATGAAGAATTTATCCCACATCCCACAACGGAAAGTTAGCTGGACAATACCAAAAACTTCCCAAAAATTTGTCAGTTTCCCAATTCCTTGGGTGCAGTGGATGGGAAACATATTTGTATCGTGAAACCTGCTGCATCTGGATCTGAATATTTCAACTACAAGAAGTCAGTGCTGAAGACGGAGCCACACCAGAACGAGGAGCAGGTGACAATTGAAAGTGTCGGGGGAGAGGTGAGTATGTGATTTTTTTTTATTTTTTTTTATTGCAGCCACAGCATATGGGGCAAGTGACTGTATGAAGCATCTATGGGGCCATAACATTTGTGCAGCACTATATGGGGCAAGTGACTGTATGGAGCATCTTATGGGGCCATAACATTTGTGCAGCACTATATGGGGCAAGTGACTGTATGGAGCATCTTATGGGGCCATAAAGTTTGTGCAGCATTATATGGGGCAAGTGACTGTATGGAGCATCTTATGGGGCCATAACGTTTGTGCAGCATTATATGGGGCAAGTGACTGTATGGAGCATCTTATGGGGCCATAACGTTTGTGCAGCACTATATGGGGCAAGTGACTGTATGGAGCATCTTATGGGGCCATAACGTTTGTGCAGCATTATATGGGGCAAGTGACTGTATGGAGCATCTTATGGAGCCATAACGTTTGTGCAGCATTATATGTGGCAAGTGACTATATGGAGCATCTTATGGGGCCATAATGTTTGTGCAGCACTATATGGGGCAAATGTCTGTATCGAGCATCTTATGGGGCCATAACGTTTGTGCAGCATTATATGAGGCAAGTGACTGTATCGCGTATCTTTTGGGGCCATAACGTTTGTGCAGCATTATATGGGGCAAGTGACTGTATCGAGCATCTTATGGGGCCATAACATTTGTGCAGCACTATATAGGGCAAATATCTCTATGGAGCATCTTATGGGGCCCTTATTGCCCTTTTTGCAGGACTATATGGGGCTTATTTTAATATGGAGCATCTAATGGGGCCCATCAAACTTTATGGAGCATTATATGGGGCTCATGATTCAATATGGATATTCAAAAACACTTAACCTACTGATGTCTCAATTAATTTTATTTTTATTGGTATCTATTTTTACTTTTGAAATTTACCGGTAGCTGCTGCATTTTCCACCCTAGGCTTATACTCGAGTCATTAAGTTTTCCCAGTTTTTGTGGCAAAATTAGGGGGTCGGCTTATACTCAGGTCGACTTATACTCGAGTATATACGGTAGCTTGTCTATGTGCTCAACTACTGCCTGGAAAAAAGAGTGATTTGGCGATTTACATGCATCTAAATGCATCCTATCCAGACATGTGCTTAATAGTGATGAGCGAGTGTACTCGTTGCTCGGGTTTTCCCGAGCACGCACAGGTGATCTCCAAGTATTTGTTAGTGTTCGACGATTAAGTTTTCATCGCCGCAGTTGAATGATTTACAGCTATTAGCCAGCTTAATTACATGTGGGGATTCACTAGCAACCAGGCAACCCCCACATGTACACAGCCTGGCTAATAACTGTAAATCATTCAACTGCCGCAATAAAAACTTAATCTCCAAACAATAACAAATACTCGGAGATCACCCGAGTGTGCTCGGGAAAACCCGAGTAACGAGTATACTCGCTCATCACTAGTGCTCAACTCAAGCAAACTGTTGTTCATTAGGTTGAATCCAGCAGTGATTTGCTCTGACAACAGTTTGAGTGAGTTCTTGAAGGATGCATTTATATGCAAGAACTTGGGCGCATAACTCTTTTCCTGACCCCTCTGGCGCTGCCGCCCAAAACCAAAAGATGTTCTATAGGTGGCAGCAGTGTCAGAGGGGTGGGGTAAAGGAAAAGCTACATCCTCACCAGCAGCTTCATGTAACGAAATCTGTCAGTGTCAGTCTGGTGTGTGTTGGTGTGCAGAGCAGAGGCCTGCAGAGCGCTGGCTGAGTGCATGGAGCCACAGGCCAGCAGAGCCAGCATCCATGGCAGCTGAATAGCCTGGCACTCGCAGCATATACAGCGATGCAAGTCGTCCATGGTACTGGTCTTGGATGTGGACAGTCCTGTGCCCGAAAGAGTCAGATGTGGACAGTCCTGTGCCAATAGGTGGATGTATTGTGCCTGAAAGAGGACTGGCATGGGTAACAATTGCAAACAGGTGAATATGGGGCCCGGCTGCTATCCGGAGGATATCCTGGGCTGTGTACGGCTGTTTGAGTAGAGAGACTGTGATACAGTGATGCAAGACACCCACGGGAACTAGTCAGAGGAGGACTGGCGAGTGTAGTGTCTGCAATATATGAGGCTGTTTATGGAGACTTTAATATGGTGCGCGGTCGCCCCATGAATACTGGACAAGGAGAGGTCTGGCGTGTTTAGGGACTGCAATCTAAAAGCCATATGATATGTTGTGCTATGAACATTGATAATATACACTGAAGTTATATGAACTGAAGTTAAATGCATTTGTCTGTGTGAAGATAACACATTAAAGAGATTTTTGTGTTTGAACTTTGTGGGTCACTCCCTCTTCACTGTGTACGATGCTACCGATGCCTTATGTTTTATATACAGTGGGTACGGAAAGTAGTCATACCCCTTTAAGTTTTTTACTCTGTTTCATTGCAGGCATTTGGTAAATTCAAAATAGTTCATTTTTTTCTCATTAATGTACACTCTGCACTCCATCTTGACTGGAAAAAAAAACAGAAATGTAGTCATTTTTGCAAATTTATAAAAAAAAAAGAAAAACTGAAATATCACATGGTTATAAGTATTCAGACCCTTTGCTCAGTATTGAGTAGAAGCACTCTTGAGCTAGTACAGCCATGAGTATTCTTGGGAATGATGAAACAAGTTTTTCACACCTGGATTTGGGGATCCTCAGACATTCTTCCTTGCAGATCTTTTCCAGTTCCATCTGGTTGGATGGTGAACATTGGTGGAAAGCCATTTTCAGGTCTTTCCAGAGATGCTCAATTGGGTTTAGGTCATGGCTCTGGCTGGGACAGTAAAGAATGGTCACAGAGTTGTTCTGAAGCCACTCCCTTGTTATTTTAGCTGTGTGCTTATGGTCATTGTCTTGTTGGAAGGTGAACCTTCGGCCAAGTCTGAGGTCCAGAGCACTCTGGAAGAGGTTTTCATCCATTATATCTCTGAACTTGGCCGTATTCATGTTTCCTTCAATGACAATCAATCGTCCTGTCCCTGCAGCTCAAAAATACCCCCATAGCATGATGCTTCCACCACTATGTTTCACTGTTGGGATTGTATTGCGCTGGTGATGAGCAGTGCCTGGTTTTCTCCACACATGACTCTTAGAATTATCACCAAATAGGTCTATCTTTGTTTCATCAGACCAGAGAATCTTATTTCTCATAGTCTGAGAGTCCTTCATGTGTTTTTTTTAAGCAAACTCTATGCAGGCTTTCATATGTCTTGCACTAAGGAGAGGCTTCCGTCGGGCCACTCTACCATAAAGGCCCGACTGGTGGAGGGCTGCAGTGATAGTTGACTTTGTGGAACTTTCTCCCATCTCCTTACTGCATCTCTGAAGCTCAGCCACAGTGATTTGGGGGTTCTTCTTTACCTCTCTCATCTAGGCTCTTCTCCCACAATTGCTCAGGCCAGGTCTAGGAAGATTTCTGGTGGTCCCAAAACTCTTCCATTTAAGGATTATGGAGTCCACTGTGCTCTTAGGAACTTTGAGTACAGCAGAAATTTAGTTGTAACCTTGGCCAGATCGGTGCCTTGCCACAATTCTGTCTCTGAGCATCTTGGCCAGTTCCTTTGACCACATGATTTTCATTTGATCTGACATGCACTGTGAGCTGTGATGTCTTATATAGACAGGTGTGTGCCTTTCCAAATCAAGTCCTATCAGTTTAATTAAACACAGCTGGACTCCAATGAAGGAGTAGAACCATCTCAAGGAGGATCACAAGGAAATAGACAGCATGTGACTTAAATATGAGTGTCTGAGCAAAGGGTCTCAATACGTATGACCATGTGATATTTCAGTTGGTTTTTTTATTAAATTTGCGAATATTTCTACATTTCTGTTTTCTTTCCAGTGAAGATGGGGTGCAGAGTGTACATTAATGCGAAAAAAATGAATTTTTTTGAATTTATTAAATGGCTGCAATGAACCGAAGAGTGAAAATTTTAAAGGGGTCTGAATACTTTCTGTACCCACTGTATATATTGAAACCTCTCTTAGACAACCATCCAAAACTGCATCAAAATGTGGTGCTCTAATGGTCTTTTCAAAGAAAAAGGCTTGTATGCATAATATTTATGGAAAAATTACTCATGAAATCTGATGTATATAGGAGGTTGTTTTTTTAAAAAACAAAATGGTCTTTTGGAACGATTTTATTATGAATGTAAATGTATGTATTTAATTTTCATTTTTCTTCTTGTGTTTTTATTCCATAAAGTATACAGTAAATGGGTAAAATATGACAAGGAAAAAAAATTGAATATTTCATTTTTTTCATCCACATAGGGCAAATCCTTGAGTCCATTGATCAAGGAGGATTAATAAACAACACATTAACTTACTTTTCTTCTGATCATGGTGCATATTTGGAAGGAATGGACGGAAGTCCTCACCTTAAAGGCAGTAATGGCATTTATAGAGGTAAATAATGAAACCCGAATGAACATCTTTTTGTAACGTTGTATATTGTGAATGCGAAAATTCACATTTAGTCTTATGTTATATTGCATGATGCCAACTGACATATGGTATCTTTTAGTAATATTGTTGCAATCAGATGTGACGAATCCTCCTGTTAGTGTGTCGGGATGCAGTGAATGACAGTTCCAGTCTAGAACAGGGGCATGCTGAGCAGTCTGTATGGAAGATGAGCGGACACCTGTATGTTCGAGTCTGGCTAGGTGGAGACACAGCATTGTATCTTTAATAACCAGTCGACTATTTTTAGCAAGCAAGAAAGAATAGACTGTGATCTGTATGTTGACTTTTGAATGTATGTGTTTATTGTTAAACATAAAAAGAAATGATATGCCTCTTGGAAAGACAGAGAGAGCCAGAGAAACATCCAGACATCAAAAGGACCAGAGACAGCACAGCAGCCAAGACATCATGGCTGCATCGCAAGGGACACAGATTTATTATTCTACAGTATGCCAGTTTATGGGACTTAAGCCCCGCTTGGAAGAATACAGATCTGCACCATTGACCAACACTGAACTATGGATACGTTTGTGAAACCTAGGTTGGGACCATTCGGTCACCTGGCACCTGTGGATATTTTTGAAGAAAGCCAGGATTGGGATCTGACGGTTGCCTGGCTCCATGGCTGTCACGATATATATAATGAGCCCATGGGATGTCGGTAGTGGATGGCACAACAAGCACATAATGGAATGGAAAGGGGGAGGAAGGCCCTATCAATAGGGAAATGAAGGAATGGTCACCTTTTGCTCAAACCTGAGCCTGACCCTGCATTCCCCTAATGCCCTAAGCAGGTCTTTCCCCCCATCGCCATCAGAAACCTCGTCCCCCACTGGCACCTCATACTGCCCTGGCTAGTGCACTGACCGGCAAGGAATGCTAGCCTCATCACTGCAGATAGTATCACATGGGGACAGTGACTAGCATGAAAGGGATGAGGAGAAAACACCACACTTGGCTTTCAAACTCCGCTGTCAAGCTCCACACTGCAGATGACACAGAAGCTGGACTCCAAACTCCAGAAACAGCAGACACCAGAGAGCTGCCACTGCAAGTCTGGTCTCCATAGAGAAACTCTATCACCAACAGTCAGCTGATGCATCACGTGAGCATTTAAAGGATGGTTGGAGTGGTCACCACCACATCAGCTGCCCAGCAGCACTGCAGTTACACCATATTGCCAGCAGGGGGAAAACTAATATTAACCCCCGATGGTCCTGAAAGCAACATTTAAAATAGAGTTGAACCAGAGCTGCCAGGAATCCAAAAATGGATTGTGACAATGGCCTTGTACCTGAATGGACTGTCATCTTCCAATGCTTGTCGTTACCTCCTCTCAGTGTGTGTGCCACAGGTGGAGTAGTCAATCCTGGAAGATGAAGCCAGGTTGTGATCTTCAGGTCAACTGAATGGACTGTTATCTTCCTATGCTTGTTGTTACCTCCTCTGTGTGCATGCCAGAGATGGGGTAGTCGACCCTGGAAGCTCTGAAGTAACAGCTGCTATTATCACCTTGTGAGTCAGCGGAAAATTGAGACTCTGTAATGTGCACCAACTTGGGGTATTTTGCTGGGACTATTCTACGTGTTTTCTGCCTGCTTTGTGGTTCAATAAAGTATTGCCACATTGTTTTACCCTGACCGTGTGTTATCTGAATAAGGTTATGCCCACATTAAAGGAAGAACGGGCGCTTAGCGGGAAAATCCATGGTCCATGTGTTTTCGGCTGATGAACTGGGGTGACCCCCCGTGTCTTCACAGGTAGGTTCAGCTGAACAGTTATAAAATGTTTGGGTTCGGGTACCAGAACAGTACCCGGACTTGAACCCGGATGCCCATGAACTGGAATGGGGGGCCCAAACATCCATGTGCATGACAGCGTGGCAAACACCATTTCTAATCGGCAGTAAGATCATCCCTGCCAGACAGCCACGCGGTTCCCATGCTGTCAAAAGACAGCGTGAGCACACAGCTGTGAGCGGCGTTATAAAGTTTACCTCCGGTCACTGGGTGACTGATGGGAGTAATAGTCAGTCGGCACCTGCGCTGTAAATAAATAATTAAAAAAAAAACAGTACGGGTTCCCCTATATTTTTGATAACCAGCCAGGCAATACTCAGAGTTGGGGGCTGCAACCCTGAGCTGTCAGCTTTTGCAAGGCCGGTTATCAAGAATAAAGGGCTCCCCAAGCTGTTTCTTATTTAAATAAATAATTAAAAAAGGCGTATTTTTGATATCCAGCCAAGGTGAAGCAGACAGTTAGGGGCTGGTATTCTCAGGCTGGTAAGGGGCCATGGATATTTGCTACCCAGCCTAAAAATAGCAGCCCACAGCTGGCCAGAAAAGGCACATCTATTAGATGCAGCAATTCTGGCACTTTACCCGACTCTTCACACTTGCCATGTAGCTTTGGTAATTGGGTTCATATTTGTGGGGTTAATGTCACCTTTGTATTGTCAGGTGACATTAAGCCTACAGTTTAGGAATGGAGAAGCATCTATAAGACTCCTATTCATTACTAATCCTATAGTTGTATTGTAAATAAAGACACAGCCAGAATAAAGTCTTTCATTTGAAAAAAAAACAAAAACACACTTTTCCATTTTTAAAAAAACAAACAGTTATACCTCACCTAACATCCATTCCATTGAATCCCTCGTGCACTGGGATGGGGACTAAACAAAAATTAAAAAACAACAATATCCCTCACCTGTCTGTCGTTCTGCCCAATGTTGTATTCCATGTCTGGGGATACACAGTTTTCAAGATGCCACGGTCAAGGCTGAGAACCACTCAGGAATGAGCTGCTGAGAGTCTAGCGTCAGTGACTAATGGTGACATTATCGAGGTTACCTCTGGTCACTGAGGCTGCATTCGCAGCTGGGATGAACTGCCGTAACCTTGGTGAGATCCTCACTAGCACACTGAGAAAGTCTCATGGTGCAGCGCTGAGCTCAGAGTTCACCACAGTTCACTGTGAGAAATTTCTCATAGTGATCTGCGGTGAACTCTCTGAGCTCAGCACTGAACCGAGAGACTTTAAATAAATAATTTTTAAAAAATGATGTGAGTTCCCTGTTTTTCTTTATAACCCTCCGTCACATACAACTGATCTGACAGGCGCTTCTCTTTTACTTTCATTTCTCCTTCCTCACCAGATTGTGAGGAAACCCCCTCCCTCCAGGTAGTCTCCTGTCTCTTGAAGGTCTGTGAAACCTGATATCACAGTTGGATTTCAGAGCTTCAGGGGAGAGGATATAGCTGCACAGATCTCTCAGGCTCATTGTATGTGAATACGTCACATTCAGTAAGGTTGGTATTTTATGTTTTTATTCATCACAATAGTTTATTTAGCTTGTTTTATGAATGTATAGCACAAAATGTGAGGATATTTCATAGAAATAAGGGAGATTTTATAAAAGAAAGTGTGCTGCTCAGGCATATACAGTAGTTCCCTAACATATTCCTTCTCTTGCTTCAGATTATCTGCTGAAATGGAGAGGAAAATGTACAATTTATCCAAACAACTTGATGTTGAGGAAGTAACAAACATGCTGTTAGATGATAGAGACCTCACACTGAATGAGGATTTAGGAGAGGAAAGTGAGATTGATTCTCATGATGAGGTGGAAGAATGTGTCCTGGATTCTGAAACAGAGCAAGATGGTGACAGTGGTGAGGATGAAGAAGTTGGATCATATTATATTGGAAAAGATAAAAATACTAAATGGAACAAGAAGCCATTCCAGAAAAAACGTAGGGAACCTTTAAACATTATTACTCACCTTCCTGCAGTAATAGGAACTGCACGTAATGCAAAAACTGCAGTTGAATGCTGGAACAGTATATTTACAGATGACATTCTGGACTCTATTGTCACATATACCAACCAATATATAGACATTATAAAGGACAAGTACATCTGCAACAGAACCATCAAGCCCACAGATGAAATAGAACTGCGTGCTTTTTTTGGATTACTGTACCTTGCAGGAGCTTATAGGGCAAATAGACAAAGTTTGGAGGAACTTTGGGGTAAAGATGGGGATGGAGTTGAAAAATTTAGCCTTGTTATGTCAATAAACAGATTCAAGATTCTAATTCGTTGCCTTCGGTTTGACGACAGAACTACCCGAACCGAACGCAAAACACATGACCGACTTGCTCCAATTCGTGATATATTTCAAAGATTTGTTGTAAACTGTAAACAAAGTTATTACCCTGGAGAGAATCTCACTATTGACGAAATGCTCCCTGGTTTTCGTGGTAGATGTGCCTTTCGTCAATATATTCCATCAAAGCCAAACAAATATGGAATAAAAATTTATGCCCTTGTTGATGCCAGTAAGACCTACACTTACAACCTGGAAGTTTCTGCAGGAAAACAACCAGAAGGTCCTTAATGTGTGAGCAACAAACCCATTGATGTTGTAAAAAGACTGGCTGAACCCTTATTTGGATCGGGTCGCAATATTACAGCTGACAATTGGTTTACAAGTGGTGATCTGATTGATTATCTGAAAATTCAGAAGCTGTCATATGTGGGAACTGTAAGAAAAAACAAAAGGGAATTGCCGCCACAGTTTGTAAGTGTGAAAGAGAGACAACAGTACAGCAGTATGTTTGCATTCCATAATGGAAAGGCTTTAGTTTCCTATGTACCACATGCCAAAAAAATCGTACTTCTTCTATCAACACTTCATGATGATGCTGCCATCGATCCTGGGACTGGGGCAGAAAAAAAACCGGAGATAATTACATTTTACAATGCCACCAAAGGGGGTGTGGATACAGCAGATCAGATGTGCTCCACTTTCAACGTCAGCAGAAACATCAAACGCTGGCCAATGGTCATATTTTTTGCTATGTTGAATTTGGGTGGTATAAATTCACAAGTAATTTATCTTGAAAACCACTCCGTAGACGATTGTATCTGAAAAAATTGGCCCATGAACTAGTACTTGGAGAGCTACGGAGGAGAAGCGTGAAAACAATCGGTATCCCCTCTCGCCTTCAACTTCAGCTCAAAAGCTTCCGCCCAGAAGATGATGGTGAAAAGTCACCATCTGCACCACCTCACAAAAGAAGGAGATGCACCACCTGCCAAACGGAAAGCGGAACCAGAAGGCTTTCAAATTATGAATGTCTCAAATGTCATAAAGCAATTTGCCTGACACATGCAAAAATGGTGTGTAATTCTTGCTATTTGCTCTGCAAGTGTGACTTTTCTGGGGAAACCTCAGCATCTACTTCTGATTGAATATGTTTTTAATAGTACTTAAGGTACCTTAAAATTAAGTTTGTGTTCAAAAATTTTCTTTGTACATTTTTTTGAGAGAGTCGAACTGGGGACTATTTGGCGGGAGTTTTGAAAAGTTTGTATTTCATAGTTATTAGTTTTATGTTAAGTAAATGGGTTTTTTTTGCAACTGATTATGTGTAGTCTCTTTTATTACATCCTTATGAAGGTCACTGATCACTTTTAGAGCACTGAAATTGCAAACATTAGATATTATAGGTATTTTTCCAGCAGGCGCCTGACAGGCACATTGTATGTGAACTCGTTAGTCCGAATATTGTATGTGACGGAGGGATAATTAGCCAGGCAATACTCGCCTCAGCTGTCAGGATTAGCAAGGCTGGTTATGAAGAATAGAGGGGTCCACACGTCACTTTTTTAATTAAACAAATAATTTAAAAAAAACAATGTGGGGTCACCCCACCTTTGACAACCAGCCAAGCTAAAGCAGACAGCTGAAGGCTGGTATTCTCAGGCTGTTAAGGCACCATGGATATTGGCCCATCCAGCCTAAATATAGCATCTCACAGCCACCCAGAAAAGATGCATCTAATAGATGCGCCAAGTCTGTCGCTTTGTATTGCTTTTCCAACTAGCTGATGTCACCTTTGTAATGTCAGGTGACATCAAGCCAACGGATTAGTAATGGAGAAGCGTCTATAAGACACATATCCATTACCAATCCTATAGTTAAATTGTAAATAAACACACAGCCAGAGTAAAGTCTTTTATATGAAATAATGACACAGACTCCTTTAATGATTCTAAATTTAACCTTACTCATGTCAACGCCCATTTCATTGAATCCCTCGTCTACTGTAATAAAACAAAAATAAAGCACAAAAATATCCCAAGTAAGGGATATTGTTGTTTTTGTCTTTTTTGCTTTATTGCAGGTGATGAGGGATTCAATGGAATGGGTGTTAGGTGAGTATAACTGTTTGCTATTTTTAAATAAAAAAAAGTAAAAGTGTGTTTTGTTTAATTTCAAATTAAGGACTTTATTTTGGCTGTGTCTTTAGTAACAATACAACTATAGGATTAGTAATGGATAGGTGTCTTATAGGTGACACCAACCCCACAAATATGAACCCAACTTGCCACCGCTACAGGGCAAGTGGAAAGAGCCAGGCAAAGTGACAGAATTGGCGCATTTAAAAGATGTGCCTTTTCTGGCCTGCTGCGGGCTGCTATTTTTAGGCTGGGGGGGGGGGGAATATCCATGGCCTCTTACCAACCTCAGAATACCAGCCTCCAGCTGTCTGCTTTAACTAGGCTAGTTGTCAAAAATGTCGTTTTATTTATTATTTATTTAAATAGTTTAAAATAAACAGTGTGGGAACCCTCTATACTTGATAACCAGCCTTTCTGAAGGTGACCACTGAGGGTTGCAGCCTCCAGCTCTGAGTTTTGTCTGGCTTGTTATGAAAAATACAGGGGAACCCAGGCTGTTTTTTTTAAATTATTTATTTACAGCACAGGCATCGACTGATGAATACTCCCAGCAGTCGCTCCTGCTCTCACTACCATTAGTGGCATCAGGTGTAGACTGATGGAAACAGTAGTCCCATCAGCCGACACCAGTGACTAAAGGTAATCTTTATACCTCCGATCACAGCTGCAGGATCATGCTTTCATTTGGCAGCATGGGAACTGCGGCTCTCTGACCAGCAGTGAAGTCCGTGTTCAGTGTCCATGCCCAAACAGTTGGAGTTCCGTACAGACACCATACTTTACTGTTCGGGTTCACCCATCTCTAGTCAGTACTGTTCTGGCACCCTCACTCTGTTCAAGAAGAATGAGTTGGCAGGTAAACTCTATCCTAACAGTGTATTGAGATAGACGCGGGGGTCCATTTTCAACTTTTATTGATCAGATCAGTGTAAAACTGCAAGAAAAATCAAAGTACTTAGTACAAATTATGCAGCATATCTGAGGTACATAGCATTACATATGGTACAGGTCACACACAACATAATTATATAACATGGCGAATGGCAGAGATCGCTAAATGCTAAAGAGACTGTTCAATAAAACATCATAAAGAACAGAGCAGATGCATCATACAATACAGTGAGCGCTAACAAGAGGAACATAATAACTCACCGACTGCTCTACGTGGAGGTGAGCAACCAGAAGGGCTGAAATCTAGAGAGACAATCAGCATGTCAACTTCCAAGGGGACAAGATGGATGCTGCACAAAAGGAAGGTACAAGGCTAGTGAAGAGGCTGATGGGAATCTACGGAAGCCTAAGGAGCAACAGTTTGACTGCATTGATAACAAATGAGGCAGAAATAAATAGGTCACAATGAGAAAACATATCAACAGAAGGTGCTGTTGGTTAAGTCATCACAAGACACTAAATTCAATGTTGTTACAAAGGCATAAGCAAAACTGGTTACATGCATTTCTGTGAAGGAATGACAAGTATGGTAATTGACAGCTCAGAGATCCAATCCGATGCTGGGGTGTGCTGAGGTGTCAATGTATTGAATGACAGTTTAGCCATCCAATTGTAGCTTTACTCAAGATGTATGTGTGTGTGCTAAGTGCCCCTAATCTTGACTTCTGATCTTTGTTGCTCAACCTTGGATTTGTTTGGGACCTTACATTTGCCTAGCCCTTTTGTTGTAATCCTCTACCTTCTGAAAATTCTGATCCCGGACAGTGACCTGACTACACCTTTGTCTTACCCGTCTGTCTATGACGTACCCTGCTAGCTTTTGACCTCGGACCTCTTGACTACCTTGCGGCTTGTCCGTGGGTAGTGACCAGTGTCACATCAGATAAAGTAAATCATATTTATCTCTGTAATATATTTTTATAGAGATGACATTTTTATTACTGTAAATGTCATCTCTATAAAAAGGATTTTATTCTTGCGCCTTGTTTTGCTTAATAACTATACATACAAATAATGTGTGTCAAAGTGTACTAGAGTCTTGCAATGTGTATTTTTTTGTGAGAAGCAGATAGTCTTGGCAATATTCCAACCTATTGTTAATTACCAATCCACATATTAGTAACAGTGTGATTATAAGCAAGAAGCCAACACATCTATTCTTGGGATCTTTGCCCATTCTTTATACTACTGGGTTGGCGTACTTGTCCTAGACTCCACACTCTAGATGAACTATATTGTAATCAAAAAGTGACTTGGAAATTGACTAAAGGGACACGGAAATGGCATGGAAGAGGAAGCAAATACGTCTTTCTATCCAGGAGCTGTAAATGGGACATTCTTTTGATCTCCGATATGGCACTTCCTTTTCTCCATAAATGGTAATGATTATGTATTAATAACTTAGAATTTATGTATGTCCTGTCTGATAATACTATATATACTGTATAGTCCTTGGTCCAAAATAGTGGGCACCCCCTTGTATATTTTTTTCATCACTATGAAGCAATTTTTGCTTATACACCACTTATCCATCTGCTATCTAACCATGCATACATTTTTCCCTGGTCTACACCGCATAGGTGGTAAAGGTATGGGAGGACTGGAAGGTGGGATACGAGTGCCAGGAATCCTACGTTGGCCGGGTGTTCTTCCTGCAAGTACTATAATTGATAAACCAACAAGTCTCATGGATATTTACAGTACAGTAGTGAAGCTTGGAGGAGGCAAGCTGCCACAAGACAGGTAGAAAAATAGTAACTATTCTTTTAGACAGTGTCTGTATTATACGGTCATTGAGTTTATGGGATGACATGTTGACAAAGTTCTACAAGTGCTTCTAACTAGACATGAGCGAACCTTTCAATGTTCAGTTCAATTCGGTGAACGTCCCAATTTTCACCGAACATGTTCACCGAACAGTTTGTTGAACCCCATTGAATTCAACTAGAGGCAAAACCAAATGCATAGGCAACAAATTAAGGGGGGCAAAAAGCTTTCCAAATAGCTCAAATTAGGGGCAGACACCAGGAAAAGTGGCATCAATTGACCCAGAGTACAAATAGTATAATTGCGCAGCATGGATGAATGGGACAGGGCTTGGTCCACCATTTCTAGCTGAAACAATGATTAGTAACAGGTGGATGAGTGACAGGTGTAAGCCTAGTGCTCTGAGAGCCCTGCCAAATTCAGGCAAGGTACATGATGGAGACCCACCTTGGAGTCTAAACAATTCCAAAAATTAGGGGCATACAACAGGAACAGTGGCATCAATTCACCCACAGTAGAAATTTTAGAATGGCACAGTAGCAGTCAGCTATAGGCCATGCATGAGGTGTCAGGATCTGTGCCAGCATTTATAGTTTTTAATTTAAATTTAAAATTAAGATGAGGTGGATGAAGGACCAGTGTAAGCCTTCTTTGCTGGGAGCCTTGAAAACTCATGCAATAGCTCAAACTGGATTTTTGCTCGTCCACACTCACATGCCACAAACATCAGTTTCATAGACTATACTATTGGTAGAAAATTGGTAGAAATTTTATAATGGCACAACAGCAGTCGCCATGGGTCATGTATGAGGTATCAGGGTCTGAGCCTGCATTTAGAACTTTGAATTTCAGTTTAAATTAAGATGAGGTGGATGAGGAACCAGTGTAAGCCTGCTGTGCTGGGAGCCCTGATACCTCATGCAACAGCTCAAACTGCTTTTCCGCGCAGCCACACTGAGGAGGCACAAATATCAGCTTGGTATACCACTAATGCTAGAAAAATGCAAGAATACCGTATTTTTCAGACCATAAGACGCACTTTTTTCATCTTATGGTCCAAATTTAGCATGTGGGGAGGGGGCAGCTGTGGAGTGGGATCGCACTCGCAGGAGGCAGGAAAATGTCATGGCTGCACAAATCCAGTGCTGGGGAAACCACATGGTGCCGATGCTTAAAGTAAAGGAATATTCAATAGCCGCTTCCCCGTCCACCTGTCAGTGGCGAGCAGTGGGCGGGCAGCAGCAAATGCATATTCCATCACTTAAACAGCGGACCCCCAGCGCCGGATTCCTGCAGTGGATGGGGAGATCATGTGTACGGTGGAGAAGGAGGCGGCAGGAGCAGGGTACCACAGGAGAGATTGCCGCATACCTGGCAGCACAGTCCAGGCTGTGCTGATGCTGAGTACTCCCGTTTGGTGGTGGTGAGGTCATGAAGAGGGTGGGCTGGAGCATCACATGAAGGCACAGCCCTCCCTCTTGATTGTGCCATCACAGGTCTTGCAGACACTGCACTAGAAACAGTGCAGCTTCCTCTTCCATGACCTGTGGTGAGGCAATAAGAGGGAGTGCTCTGTGGGGTCATGTGATGCTCAGCCCTTCTTTACCTCAGCACAGCGTGGTTGGCTGGCTCCTGGACCTGCACTGCCTGTACAAGTAAGAATTAATTGAAAGGTTAGTAATTGCAACACATAAAAAAGCACTCTGCCACTCCTGTGGTGAACTATAACTCCCAGCATGCCATAGGATCTTCAAGACATGCTGGGAGTTATAGTTCTCCCATGGAATCTTAAAGCAGCACTCCAGTGTTATTTTTCAGTGCTGAAGTGGTGCTTTAACCCCTTCACCCCCGGAGCTTTTTCGTTTTTTTGTTTTTCGCTCCCCTTATTTCCAGAGCCATAACTTTTTTATTTTTCTGTCAATATGGCCATGTGATGGCTTATTTTTTGCAGGACGAGTTGTACTTTTGAAAGACACCATTGGTTTTACCATGACGTGTAACAGAAAATGGGAAAATGCGATGAAATTGCAAAAAAAGTGCAATCCCACACTTGTTTTTTGTTTGGCTTTTTTTCTAGGTTCACTAAATGCTAAAACTGACCTGCCATTATAATTCTCCAGGTCATTACGAGTTCATAGACACCAAACACGTCTAGGTTCTTTTTTATCTAAAGTGGTAAAAAAAAATCCAAAATTTGCTAAAAAAAAAAAAATTCGCAATTTTCCGATAATGGTAGCGTCTCCAATTTTCATGATCTGAGGTCAGGTGAGAGCTTATTTTTTGCATGCCGAGCTAACGTTTTTAATGATCCATTTTGGTATAGATACGTTCTTTTGATCGCCCATTATTGCATTTTAATGCAATGTTGGGGTGACCAAAAAAACGTAATTTGGGGGGTTTGATTTTTTTCCTCGCTACGCCATTTAGCGATCAGGTTAATCATTTGTTTTTATTGATAGATCTGGCAATTTTGAATGCGGCGATACCAAATATGTGTAGGTTTGATTTTTTTTTTTATTTTATTTTGATTGGGGAGAAAGGGGGTGATTTAAACTTTTATATATTTTTTTATTTTTTTATATTTTTAAACACTTTTTTTTTTAATTTTGGCATGCTTCAATAGCCTTCATAGGAGGCTAGAAGCATGCACAAATCGATTGCCTCTGCTACATAGAGGTGAAGCACAGATCGCCTCTATGTAGCAGAAATGCAGAGTTGCTTTGAACGCCGACCACAGGGTGGCGCTCAAAGCAATCGGCCATCAACAACCATAGAGGTCTCAAAGAGACCTCTGGTTGTTATGGCAATGCACCGATGACCCCCGATCATGTGATGGGGTCAGCGGTCCGAGCACTTCCGGCCGCGCAGCCGGGAGCACTAGTTAAATGCCGCGGTCAACGTTTGACGGCGGCATTTAACTAGTTAATGGACGCAGGCGGATCGCGATTCCACTCGCGCTCATTGCGCGCACATGTCAACTATACAAAACATCTGACATGTCACGGCTTTGAGGTGGGCTCACCGCCGGAGCCCACCTCAAAGCGGGGGTTCTGCCAGCTGATGTACTATTACGTCAGCTGGCAGAAAAGGGTTAAATATAAACCATGTGCCCCCATTCTTACACTCACCCTCCAGCGTCTCCATATAGTACTTTACAGACACCACACTGGTCTCGCAGCACCATCTTTTACTCGCAGCTTCCAACATAATAACATGCTATTATGTATAATAACACCTCATATAATAGTATGTTATTAATGTTATTAAATATTTTACCACATTTTTTGCTTCAAATATTTTTTTCTTATTTTCCATCACTAAATCCTGGGTGCAAGTAAATCAGGCAGCACACTGCAGAGCTAAAACATGCAAACATGAAACACGAAAATTGAACTGCATTACTGCACTAGAAATATGAAAAATGAGAGTGTTTAGCGCATAAAAATGGCCAATTTTATGTGTACCTGGTAGCCACTTTACGGCATCTCTCTTATACCAGGTCCTAAACTTGCCTTTTCTCGCTGAGAATAAACGTCTCCATCTGAATGGGTACCTGTGAAACCTCTTCTTAGACTAAAATTCTCTCTCTCTCTGTGGAGGGGTATTGGACCTGCTGTAATTAAAACACCTGTGGCTAGGAGGCGGAGTGCTCGATCAGAAGGCTAAAGAATACATTTAAAAAAACTGACCATCACATCCAAACATAGACTAAGTGTGAACAGGTACTGAACCTAGAGTCGCCAACTCGTATATAGTTAAGTAAATCAGACAGCACACTGCAGCGCTAAAACATGCAAACATGAAACACGAAAATTGAACTACATTACTGCACTAGAAATATGAAAAATGAGAGCGTTTAGCGCATAAAAATGGCCAATTTTATGTGTACCTGGTAGCCACTTTACGGCATCTCTTATACCAGGTCCTAAACTTGCCTTTCCTCGCTGAGAATAAACGTCTCCATCTGAATGGGAGTGGAGTCTCCACATTTTAAAAAAATAATGTCACACACCACTTAAGTTGCATCAAATTCCCCAGAGTAGAAATAGTGTTATGGGCCTCTGTCACCCTTTCCTCTACAGGCAACACACTAGCTGACAACAGAAATTGGAGTCTCCACATTTCAAAAAATTTATGTCACACACCAATAAAGTGGCATCAATTTCCTCAGAGTAGAAATCACATAATGGTGCTCTGAGACCCCTTCCACTACAAGTAACCCATCAGAAGGAGACATAGCTTAGTGTCTCCATGTTTGAAAAAATAGTTTGTAACATCAGCAGCAGTAGCAACAGAAGCAACAGAAGGCACAGAAGCCACGACAAAGGTGTCACAAACTGCAATAATGCAAGATCATTGCATCACACTAAAAACGACAATATTGCATAGTCTGCCCAATCTGCAGCTGGAGTGTAAAAATCATTGGAGATCCATGACTTGTTCTTCTTGATGAAAGTTAGTCGGTCTACACATTCAGGGGACAGCCAGATGTGCATATCGGTCAAGACATCAACAGCAGCTCTGAAGACACATTCTGGGAGAATGCTGGCTGCTCGGCATGACAAAACCTCCAAGGCATGACAGGCGATCTCAAACCACGCCTCCATTTTTAAAGACCAAAATGCAAAAGGGTCCATGACAAAAGGTACAAGTCTATAGTGTGTTGGTGGCAGGGTAACACTGAACCTTGCTTCCTCCATCCCCTCCCGCCAACCACAGACAACAGACAGGAGATCATTATCCTCTTTATCTTCTAACTGTTGGGTGCCCATTACCTCCTCCTCTTCATCCTCTTCCACTTGTTCCTCGGCTCCTGCACCTTTACTAACAGTTTGTCTGGTACCATGAGCCCCCCTGGATCCCTGTATCCACCCTCTCTTGCACCCAACTATGGGATGACAGTGTGGAACTTATATATATTGTTTTTCCTTCTGCATCCTCCTCTGCTTCCACCTCTTCCTCAGGGATGACCACCTCCTTTCGCAGACTATTCAAAGTGTGCTCCAGCATGTAGATAACCAGAATAGTGATGCTGATGATGGCATCATCAGCACTAACCATCTTTGTAGCCGTTTCAAAACCAGGATTCATCGCTGCTGCCACAGACACTGCAGAGTGGAATTCCACCATGTCAGTACATCGCAAATCAAACGGTAGGCCGAAAGACCTCTGTAGCGAGGCAAGTCGATGACCTGCAGGGTGCAAACGGCAGAAGTGAACACAGCAACCCTGCTTTTTGAAGCAGCACATCCAGTCCGGGATAGTGAAGGAGAAATTGCTGATTCAAAGGCTTTAGCTTCAGTGAAGAAAGCCATTGCTCAAACTCAGCCTGGATGGCTGTCCACAACTCTTGAGCAGTGTGACTGTGATCTCCAAAGCATAGTAATTTAAACACTGCCCGATTGCCGTGAGCACTGGCACTAGAGGTGAAGGAAGCAGAAGCAGTGGAAATGGGGCGTCCTGCTTATTCCCCAATATTAGTCCAAATGATTTTGTTTAAGAAATGGGGCCTGGTGCCTGCACCCCAATATTAGCCCAAATGATTTTGATTAGCAAATATGACCTGAACCCTGACTGCAGCACAGTATTAGCCCAAACAATTTGGATTAGGAAATGGGGCTTGGTGCATGCACCCCAATATTAGATCAAATGATTTTGACTAGTAAATGTGACCTCCTGAGTCCTGACTGCAACACAGTATTAGGCCAAATGATTTGGATTAGGAAATGTGGACTCCTGCCTGTACAACACTATTAGCACAAATATTTATCAATAGATGATCCAATAATAATAATGTGCTAAGCATTCAAACATATATTCTGTCTGTTACACTGAAAATATCCAAAGTGAATAGAAAAGCGCAACTCCAAAAAATAAATAAAAAATTGTATTTTAGTAAACCGATTTAAACAAGATAAACAAAAAAAAGCCCAAAAAGTGACCTCAGATGTCAGAGACACATCAGGCTACAGGTCCCTTTACACACACCAATAACATCTGTGATTGAAATGTAACCAAGATAATTAAGGGAGTAGTCTATAGTGAATAAGTAATGTTGGAGGCAAATAATTGGAGTAAAAAGAAATGGAAGCAATATGCACCTAAATTACATATGAAAGCATAGCCTGGCAATGTCCATGGCTCCTAATGTAATCCACACACTGGTGCCATTAATCCTTATATTTAGAAGCAAACAAATCCTTCACAATTAATATAGACTGAAAACTCTGCGGTTATGCTCACAGTGTGTGGAGTCTGTGCCATCTCCCTCCACCCCGACGTGCGTTTCGTCCACACTTCTTCAGGGGACACAACTAGTACAAACTAGTTAGATGCTGGAAGGTCGATTTCACACATCACATCCTATCTAACAATATGACAAATTGCAGCAGCAGGAACAGCCTCTCTGTCCTGTGTAAGATTGTGCTTACTGCATGTGTAGGGGGACACTCACTTAGCAACGTGATTCAGTCACACAGGCATATTTTTTAACACAAATACAGTCCATGCGGTTTATTATAGCATCGTGAACCGGGTTATGCACAGTTCGTTATAAACTCCATAGAACACAACAGGCACCAACCGGTGACATTAAATTGCAACTTTGACTCAGATATTTCATATACGGCTTTAACTCTCAGATACTACACCCGCGATCCCTCCTTGACTAGCTCCCGGGGGTGTCCGTATGCCGTGTCAATGTCCGTGTCATATAGCGCACACGACATTGGTTCGCCGTCTCTAAACACGCTGGACCTCACTTCATCCAGTTACCATGGGAGACCGCACAGTTCATCACTATCCATGGAACACAACAAGCTCCAATAGTCTGTTCCACTGGCAGATACGCCTCTGCCGTTATGACAGTCCCCCCCTTCCCGGGTGTTACCTTTCTGGAGCTCCTGCTCCACACGCAGACCTCCTGTCAGTCCTCTCTCTCTCAGGGAAGCTGCCTTACGGGGTTCACCAACTTGCCTGGCAGGCACACATCAGTTAGTCCAGAGCCACCGAAGGTCGGTAGCTTCCCCAACACAAACCATCCAGGTCCACGGTCTCTCAGGTGCTCCAGGAAGACTCCACTCACAGGAGCTTCCAACACAGACCGTCCAGGACCACAGTCTCACTGTGCACTATTCAGGACACCCTGTGACCGTCCAACACACTGGCATGTGCTCTTCAGGACTGCTACTCCCAGGACATCCAACACAGGTTGTGCTCTTCAGGAAGCCTACTCCCAGGACTTCCAACACAGGCTACTCAGTGCGCTATTCAGGATGTCCGTCCCTACCGGGGACCATCCAACACACAAGCATGTGAAATATCCGGGTGCTATTCAGGACGTCTGTCCAACACCCCAGGCCACCAGGTCCAAAGCCCCACCACGTGCTCTTAAGGGAGACGGCAATCCCAACACATAGGCTCTCCAGGACCTTCCAGCATAGACCATTCAGGTCCACACTCAGAGACCATGTGACCCACATCCTGGTCACATTATGAAGCTGTAACCTCTCCCACAAGTGGGAGTGTGTGTTTGTGGCTAGTTCAACCCACCGATCTCTCATAACTAGCCCAGTAAGTCTCCCTTCACAACTATACAAACAACACAATTTACTTGTAGGACTACAGGTCCCAGAAGAACAACATTACTTCAGACTTACTGCGCAGACTCCCTCTGCGACACATATCAGCCACTTACAATTCTGAAACTCGCTGTTTCACCACTCTTATAACCACAGACACGCCTCTATGCATATCCCGAGGAGCACACACAGCGCCCCCTAGCTGCCACAGGGGTCACTGCATTACAGCTGTTACACTGACAAAATGGCACCAGCAAAACAACATTTTCATCTTTTTGTATGGAGAGGTACATGTGACTTCGGCACCCAATGACAGAAGCCCTTGTGTATGGACGTTGCGGATGGCTGCCGTAATCTACACATATTAAGATAATTAAAAAATAAATGAATAAAAACAGTATTCTGTTCCTCTGACCTCTACCCACCCCCTCCCCTCATAAAACACATCCCCCTGCTTATCATACAGCACCACTATCCTAGCCAAACGCGATCATTTATCGAACTGTGGCCGAATTTTGCCGACTTTGAGAAAAAATGCTTGGGAATCCAAACACGAATCTGAATTTGAGATTGGCAAACATTTTCTGAGTTTGCTCATCTCTACTTCTAACTACATTTGAGATAGGCATAATGCTTAGATTAGTACTAAGGACCATTTCATTTTAGAAGAGAATTCCAAGATCTAAAACTTCAATGGAAAAGTACTAAATTTATAAGAAAGAATTAACTTTATACAAATGGACTTTGCTTTAAACTTTGTAAAAAGTTTAAAGAACTAATCTGTTAATGAAATGAGGAAAATATGACTGTGCAAATATGAAGTTACACTCATTTAGATGTCAGTTTTTCATATACGAGTTCAATCTGTGGTTTTGAGAAAAAATGTAAAAGTTTATCTCCTCCTAGTATATTGCAGTCATCATAGTACAGTATATAGCACTGTGTACTTACAATTGCTCATTTTGTCTTTCTACCCAACTAAATCTTTTCCTTTCTCTTCTCTATATAGAATCATGAAGTCTCTGCCCTGCATAAATCAGTCCATTCTTCAACTCCTGACATAGCTGCTTCCTCCCCCCCCCCCTATAATTATAGGCAGATCAGTGAGGGCCTAGATACAGAGACCTCCACTAAAAAATCAAAGGCCCCTTCCCCCTGAGACGTGCAGCTCAGTTGTCCAGTAGCGCACACCCACAGTCAGGGCCGGTTTTAGGCAAAGAGGGGTCCTGGACAAAAGTTTAAAATGGGGCCCCAAATGCTCATCCTCACATATTGCACCATCAAACAGAAATATTTTGGTTGTATTTACATGCGCTGAGCCCAAGCCACTAAATGAGTGTGATCAACAATATTGAAGTCGTTAAATGCTTATTTCCCAGCATCTTTGCACTGACTGAGGAACAATGATGGGGACAGAACAATCACTAATACAGTATCATGTTATCCCAATACAGTATCATGTTATCAGCAGCAAATCTGCAGTTTTCACAGGGCGTGGTACTGCTGAGAACAATGACTAAATCACTAAAAGAATAGGCAGCATTTGCTCATTTAGTATAATGTGCCACATAGTCGTCTGCATAGCATAAGGCACCCCATAGTCCTCCACATAGTGCAGTGCAGCCCACAGTCCTCCATATAGTATAATGTACACCACAGTTCTCCAGATTGTATAATGCACACCCCATTGTCCTCAATATAATATAATATGCCCCATAGTTCTCTATATAGTATAATACACTCCTCATAGTCCTCCATAGAGTATAATACACTTCTTATAGTCCTCCATATAGTATAATACTCTACCCATAGTCCTCTCTATAGTATAATGCACTCTCCATAGTCCTCCATATAGTATAATACACTCCCCATAGTACTCTATATAATATAATACACTTTCCATAGTTCTCCATATAGCGTAATACACTTTCCATAGGCCTCCATATTGTATAATACTCTCACCATAGTCCTCCATATAGTATAATAAACTCCCATAGTCCTCCATATAGCATAATACACTCCTCATAGTCCCCCATATATTAAAATACATTCTTCATAGTCCTCCATATAGTATAATGCACCTCATAGTTCTTCATATAGTATAATGCATTCCCCATAGTCCTCAATACAGTATAATGCAGGTCCCATATAGTACATATAGTATAATGCACTGCCCATAGTCCGATAGTATAATGCAGCCACCATATAGTATAGTGCAGCCCCCATCAGAGTATAATGCAGCCACCCCACAGAATATAATGTAGTCTCCTCATAGAGTATAATACAATCCCCTTAGAATATAATGTAGCCCGCCTCATAGAGTATAATGCAGCCCCCACAGAATATAATGTAGCCCCCTCATAGAGTATAATTCAGTCCCACACAGAATATAATGTAGCCCCCTCAAAGTATAATGCTGCTCCCCATAGAATATAATGCAGCCCCCTCATAGAGTATAATGCAGCCCTCCATAGAATATATTGTAGCTCCCTCATAGAGTATAATGTAGCTCCCTCATAGAGTATAATGCAGCCCCCATAAAATATAATGCAGCCCCCCCATAGAATATAATGTAGCCACCTCATAGAATATAATGTAGTCCCGTCATAGAATATAATACTGCCCTCCCTCATAGAATGTAATGTAGCCCCCCATAGAATATAATCCAGCCCCACAGTCCTACAGTTTTATATACTGTATATACAGTATATATATTTATATGTATATAAATACAATTCTCATCTCTCCTCCTCTTTCCCCTGCTGATCTTGGCTCCTGGCTGCTTCGCTGTTATCAGCTCCATTGCCCAGCACATAGCATGGCGTGAGATGAAGTGATGTCATCGTGTCCCCGATGTGTCAGAGGCAGAGGGGAAGTATGGGAGAAGGAGACTCATCTGACGCTCTCTTCTCCATTATTGCTTTCAACTGTATTGGCATCTCTGATGCTGATACAGTTGAATGCGGTGCGCGGGGGGTCTGGAGCTGACACCGGGCGGGCCACAAAACTCACAGGCCCTATAACGGCCGCATAGTGTGCCACTATCAGTGGCATACCACTGGCTGGGGGCCCTTGGGGGAGCGGAGGCCCTAGGCAGCTGCCTAGTCTGCCTGCCCCTAATGTCAGTCCTGCCCCTTGTCTGAGCATGCATACAGATCAGGGTACAGATGTAATGATGTAATAGAAAACAGGCTTCATTGTTTACTTTTTCTATTGAATCGATACTCCAGTCAGGACGCAGACCTCCATCGATCTGCTTGCAATTATAGGGTCACTGAAATATGATAAAATTTGTAAAGGGTTAGTTACTGTTTAAATTTAAGAATTGTTTTATTGCAATCATTTTTACTGTGCATTCTCCTCGTCATATTTTGCTCTTGTGCTTTCTCAGATCAATATTAGAGAACTGGCCCATTCATTGTACTTTACAGTGTCTCCTGTGAATACCTAGAAAAGGGAAAGTAATTACAACCCATGAATTAGAATAAGTAAAAATATTTTAAGTACATTAGTAAAATCATTACAAATATTAATATTGACAAGGGAAAATTGAGTAGAGTAGTGCCTGAGCAACCACAAACATAATGAATACAAAAATGTAAACCACAGGAAAATTCAAATATCAGATGTTATAGCGAGTAAGGTTTAATAATATTATTAAATTCACAGTCACTCTGAGGTAGTGGAGCCATCGAGTGGGCAAATAACTGTATGACCGAATAACATAATATGAAGTACCACTGTATTAAACTGCATGTGCAAAAGGACAAACAAATGGCAGGAGATGAGCTGGAAAATAAAAAAATATGATGGAACTGACCCAAAAAATAAAAACAAAATAGAATAACTACAGGTATTTGATAACATGGTAAAGAAAAAGTGCTGAAGTGCAAAAATAGTAAATATGCTATGAAACGATCAAAAGACAAGTCACAGCGGTTAATTCATTTTACATGCCACATCCTCTCATGCTAAACCCTTTAACCCCTTTACCCCAAGAGTGGTTTGCACGTTAATGACCAGGCCAATTTTTATAATTCTGACCACTGTCCATTTATGAGGTTATAACTCTGGAACGCTTCAACGGATCCCGGTGATTCTGAGATGTCTTTTCGTGACATACTGTATTTTAGTTCATGATAGTGTTAAAATTTCTTGATATGACTTGCGTTTATTTGTGAAAAAAATGGAAATTTGGCGAAAATGTAGAAAATTTCGCAGTTTTCCAACTTTGAATTTTCATGCCCTTTAACCCCTTCACGACCTCTGTCATACTTGTACTGTGGAGGTCGCATCTCTTCCTTTGATGTGGGCTGCAGCACTGAGCCACATCAAAGTCGGGACATGTCAGCTCTTTTGTACAGCTGACATGTGCCCACATTAGCGGCGGGTGGAATCGCGATCCACCCGCCGCTATTAACTAGTTAAATGCCGCTGACAGCGGCATTTAACAAGCGTTTCCCGCCATCGGACCGGAAATGTGTGCACCGCTGACCCCCATCACGTGATCGGCGATGCATTGGCATAACAAAAAGAGGTCACCTGAAGACCTCTATGGTTGTTGATGCCGGATTGCTGTGAGCGCCACCCTGTGGTCGGCGCTCATAGCAATGCAGTAATTCATCTACATAGGAGCGATCTAAGCATCGCTCCTATTTAGCAGAGCTGATCAGGCTATGCCAGCTTCTAGCTTCCCTTGGAGGCTATTGAAGCATGGCAAAAGTAAGAAAAAAAGGTTTTAAAAAATATGAAAAAAATAAAAAAAAAGTATAAACCCCATTCAAAATAAAACTATAAAAAAAAATCAAACATACACATATATGGTATCGCCGTGTTCAGAATCGCCCGATCTATCAATAGTAGTGATAGTAGTGATAAAAAAAAATTAAAAACGCCAGAATTACGTTTTTTTGGTTGCCGTGACATTGCATTAAAATGCAATGACAGGCGATCAAAAGAACATAACTGCACCAAAATGGTATCATTAAAAATGTCAGCTTGGCACGCAAAAAATAAGCCCTCACCCAACCCCAGAACAAGAAAAATGGAGACACTACGGGTATCGGAAAATTGCGCAATTTTTTTTTTTAGCAAAGTTTGGAATTTTTTTTCACCACTTAGATAAAAATAACCTAGACATGTTTAGTGTCTATGAACTCATAGTGACTTGGAGAATCATAAAGGCAGGTCAGCTTTAACATTTAGTGAACCTAGCAAAAAAGCCAAACAATAAAATTTTGGGATTGCACTTTTTTTGCAATTTGACCGCAAGTCAACATAGCGGCATTCCATTCATTCCCCAGTTTTTACAGGCAGGGGTGGCTGCATTAGCAGGCTCCTGGTTGTAAAATTATTTAACCTCTTCAGATGGATTTACATTGTGGGACATGACTGTACGGCGGACAGGTATGGGATATTGTTGTTTTTTTATTTTGCCTTTTTTTTCCAGAAGATCAAGGGTCATCAGTTAGATTGAGAGTACAATAAAGATATTAAAACCCATGTGTATTTATTTCATTAAAATACTTTATTCATAATGTGTGTGTTATTTTAAACCCTTTATTACTATTAAATTAATAATGGATAGGTGTCTCATTGACATCTCTCCATTATTAACCTGGCTTAATGCCACCTTACATTAGCAAGGTGACATTAACCCCTTATTACCCCACATCTCAACGCTACTCGGGAGTGGGAAGAAAGTGGCTAAGTCCTAGAATAGGCACATCTTACAGATGCGCCTTTTCTGGGGTGGCTGGGGGCAGATGTTTTTAGCCGGGGGGGGGGGGGGGGGTGGCCCATAAACCATGGTCCCTCTCTAGGCTATTAATATCTGCCCTCAGTCACTGGCTTTCCCACTGAGAAAATTGAGCGGGAGCCCACGCCATTTTTTACCGTGATTTAACCCTTTATTTTAACACCTAAAGTTCCCAAATTTTACACACAGACACTTCTAACATTATTAGTGAGGAATATGTAAAAATATAACGGATATGAAATGGTTTACTGTATGTAAACCATGTTTCATATCCTGTCGGGTTTGATAAGAAGATAGCAAAAGCCGGCAATTGAATTACCGGCTTTTCTGCTATCTAGCTCTGTATCAAATGAATGAATGGATCAGCTGACACCCAGCGGTGATCGCCCGCACACCCCTCGTGTGTGCAGGTGATCGCATAGACATAATAATTCATCCCTAGTCCAATAGGCCCAGGGCACAGGGACGGATTATTACGTCTGATGTCAGAAAGGGGTAAAAAACAGTATTCCACATGGCCAATTTCTCAGAACAAGGAGTATCTGTTCCGATGAATCTTCTTTCCAAATACTGTACAGGCCCAAGAACTGTCAGAATGATGCTCTCAGACATGATATTCTAACTGCACTATCCATTCAAGGCTGGTCCAGAGCATGAAAAATGAGAAGGACAGATTATCTCAAACCAAAAGCTCCATCATTACCATCACTAGAATTAAGGTTAATTTCAACCTACAATGAGAAATGGAATTGGATGAAAAATGCCTCGTCCAAATATTGTCCAACCCTCAGTTTTGACCCTGTAGTAGCCAAAAGCACCACATTTGCACCATCAATCACATACAGAAGAACTCAGAAGGGTTCACTGCCACTACAAATAATGTTCCTGTGGTTTACATTTTTGCATTCATTGTGTTTGTTGTTGCTCAGGCATTACTCTGCTCAATTTACCCTTGTTATTATTAACATTTTTATTGTTTTTACTAATGTACCGTATATACTCGCTTTTTGGGCTGAAAGTGCCCCTCTCGGCTTATACTCGAGTCATGGTAGCGTTGGGGTCGGCGGGTGAGGGGGAGAGGGCGCTGAGGCATACTTACCTAGTCCCGGCGATCCTGGAGCTCCCCCTGCCATCCCACGGTCTTCGGGTGCTGCAGCTTCTTCCTCTATCAGCGGTCACGTGGGACCACTGATTAGAGAAATGAATATAAACTCCACTCCCATAGGGGTGGAGCCGCATATTCATTTCTCTAATCAGCGGTAATGGTGACCGCTGATAGAGGAAGAAGCTGCGGCACCCAAAGACCGTGGGACGGCAGGGGGAGCGGGATGCCGGGAGCAGGGAAGTATCGCATAGTCACCTGTCCCCGTTCCACACGCCGGGCGTCGCTCCATCTTCCCGGCGTCGCTCCATCTTCCCGGCGTCTCTCCGCTCTGACTATGCAGGTCAGAGGGCGCGATGATGCATATAGTGTGCGTGGCGCCCTCTGCCTGATCAGTCAGTGCGGAGAGATGCCAGGACGAGACGCCGGGAGCTGCAAGCAAGAGAGGTGAGTATGGCTTTTTTTTTTTTTCATTGCAGCATTATATATACCGGTAGCACAGCTTTATAAGGAGCATCTATGGGGCACAAATGAACAGTGCAGAGCACTATATGGCAGAGCTTTATAAGGAGCATCTATGGGGCAATAATGAACGGTGCAGAGCACTATATGGCAGAGCTTTATAAGGAGCATCTATGGGGCACAAATGAATGGTGCAGAGCATTCTATATGGCAGAGCTTTATAAGGAGCATCTATGGGGCCATAATGAACAATATGGAGCATTATATATGGCACAGCTTTATATGGAGCATCTTATGGGGCAATAAGGAACGGTATGGAGCATCTATTTTTATTTTTGAAATTTACCGGTAGCTGCTGCATTTTCCACCCTAGGCTTATACTCGAGTCAATAAGTTTTCCCAGTTTTTTGTGGCAAAAGTAAGGGGGTCGGCTTATACTCGAGTATAAACGGTACTTTATAAAAACTCACTTATTTTAATTTATGAGTTGTAATCACATTCCCTTTCTTGGTAATTTATGTATTATTGGAAGTATCCCAATTTATTTATTTTTTTTGGCCTCGTATAGGTATTGAATGTCTACTGTGAGTTTGTTACATGGAATCATGGAATAACAAATGCATTTCTATGCTTTTAGAATAATTGATGGTAAAGACTTGATGCCTCTTCTGCAAGGGATGGCACCCAACTCTGATCATGAATTTATGTTTCACTACTGCGACGTGTACTTGCACGCAGTTCGATGGCAGCACAAAATTAGTAAGTAAAGAAAAATGATTTGCTTAATTTAAACATAGTACAAAACAATGGGTATGCAAAAAATGCTCTAACATAGTATTGAATGCCATGTCACACTAGTCACTCAAGCGCCTGCCATGCCACACTGCCCACAGAACAACCTGCCAGTTGGGGGCTACTTACTGTTACTACAGACAGTAAGGTATTGGGCACATATAAAAGTATCAAACTGAATATGACATCCATCAGCGAAAAACCATCAGCAGGATCATATAACTCCAATGAGCCAAATTTTTTAGGATCACACAAGCTCCTCTCATATAATGCCTTACGAAAGTATTCGGCTCCCTGGAATTTTTCAACCTTTTCCCACATATCATGCTTCTAACATAAAGATACCAAATGTAAATTTTTGGTAAAGAATAGTGTTGAGCGATACCGTCCGATACTTGAAAGTATCAGTATCGGATAGTATCGGCCGATACCTGAAAAATATCGGATATCGCCGATACCGATATCCGATACCAATACAAGTCAATGGGACATCAAGTATCGGAAGGCATTCTCATGGTTCCCAGGGTCTGAAGGAGAGGAAACTCTCCTTCAGGCCCTGGGATCCATAGGGATGTGTAAAATAAAGAATTAAAATAAAAAATATTGATATGCTCACCTCTCCGGCGGCCCCTGGACATCACGCTGCTAACCGGGAGGCTTCTTTGTTTAAAATGCGCGCCTTTAGGACCTGCGAATGATGTCCCGGCTTCTGATTGGTCACATGCCGCCCATGTGACCGGCACGCGACCAATCAGAAGCCGCGACGTCATTCGTAGGTCCTTAATTCCTAGAATTAGGAGTTTTTGTGAATGAGAATGACGTCGCGGCTTCTGATTGGTCGCGTGCCGGTCACATGGGCGGCACGCGACCAATCAGAAGCCGGGACGTCATTCGCAGGTCCTAAAGGCGCGCATTTTAAACAAAGAAGCCTCCCGGTTAGCAGCGTGATGTCCAGGGGCCGCCGGAGAGGTGAGCATATCAATATTTTTTATTTTAATTCTTTATTTTACACATCCCTATTGATCCGATACCGATACTCGATATCACAAAATTATCGGATCTCGGTATCGGAATTCCGATACCACAAGTATCGGCCGATACCCAATACTTGCGGTATCGGAATGCTCAACACTAGTAAAGAATTAACAACAGGTGGAACACAATTGTGAAGTTGAACGAAATTTATTGCTTATTTTACATTTTTGGGGAAATTCAAAACCTGAAAAGTGGGGCATGCAATATTATTCGGCCCCTTTACTTTCAGTGCGGCAAACTCACTCCAGAAGTTCATTGAGGATCTCTGAATGATCCAATGTTGTCCTAAATGCCTAATGATGATAAATATAATCCCCCTATGTGTAATCAAGTCTCCGTATAAATGCACCTGCTCTGTGATAGTCTCAGGGTTCTGTTTGAAGCACAGAGAGCATCATAAAGACCAAGGAACACAACAGACAGGTCTGTGATACTGTTGTGGAGAAGTTTATAGCTGGATATGGATACAAAATGATTTCCAAGACTTTAACCCCCTTAGTGACAGAGCCAATTTGGTACTTAATGACCGAGCCAATTTTTACAATTCTGACCACTGTCACTTTATGAGGTTATAACTCTGGAACGCTTCAACGGATCCCGCTGATTCGGAGATTGTTTTTTCATGACATATTGTACTTCATGATAGTGGTAACATTTCTTCGATATTACTTGCGATTATTTATGAAAAAAACGGAAATATGGCAAAAATAATTACAATTTTGCAATTTTCAAGCTTTGTATTTTTATGCCCTTATTCAGAGAGATAAGTCACGAAAAACAGTTAATAAATAACATTTCCCACATGTCTACTTTACATAAGCACAATTTTGTAAACAAAATTTTTTTTTGTTAGGGAGTTATAAGGGTTAAAAGTTGACCAGCAATTTCTCATTTTTACAACACCATTTTTTTTTAGGGACCACATCATATTTCAAGTCATTTTGAGGGGTCTATATGATAGAAAATAACGAAGTGTGACACCATTCTAAAAACTACACCCTTCAAGGTTCCCAAAACCACATTCAAGAAGTTTATAACCCTTTACGTGCTTCATATGAACTGAAACAATGTGGAAGGAAAAAATGAACATTTAACTTTTTTTTGCAAACATTTTAATTCAGAACCATTTTTTTAATTTTCACAAGTGTAAAAACAGAAATGTAACTATAAATTTTCTTATGCAATTTCTCCTGAATACGCCAATACCCCATATGTGGGGGTAAACCACTTTTTGGGCGCACCGCAGAACTTGGAAGTGAAGGAGCGCCGTTTGACTTTTTCAATGCAGAATTGGCAGGAATTGAGATCGGACACCATGTCACGTTTAGAGAGCCCCTGATGTGCCTAAACAGTGGAAACCCCCCACAAGTGACCCCATTTTGAAAACTAGACCCCTTAAGGAACTTATTTAGATGTGTAGTGAGCACTTTAAACCCCCAGGTGCTTCACAGAAGTTTATAACGTAGAGTCGTTAAAATAAAAAAATCGCATTTTTTCTACAAAAATGATCTTTTTGCCCCCAAATTTTTATTTTCACGAGGGTAACAGGAGAAATTAGACCACAAAAGTTGTTGTGCAATTTCTCCTGAGTACGTCAATGCCCCATATGTGGGGGTAAACCACTGTTTGGGCGCATCGCAGAGCTTCGAAGAGAAGGAGTACCGTTTTACTTTTTCAATGTAGAATTGGCTCGGACGCCATGTCGCGTTTGGAGAGCCCCTGATGTGCCTAAACAGTAGAAACCCACCACAAGTGACCCCATTTTGGAAACTAGACCCCCCCATGGAACTTATCTAGATGTGTGGTGAGAACTTTGAATGCCCAACTGCTTCACAGAAGTTTAGAATGCAGAGTCGTGAAAATAAAAAATATTTTTTTTCCACAAAAAAGACTTTTAGCCCCCAAGTTTTTATTTTCACAAGGGTAACAAGAGAAATTGGACCACTAAAGTTGTTGTCCAATTTATCCTGAGTACGCCGATGCCCCATATGTGGGGGTAAACCACTGCTTGGGCGCACGGCAGAGCTCGGAAGGGAAGGAGCGCCGTTTTGGAATGCAGACTTAGATAGAATGGTCTGTCGGGGTTATGTTGCGTTTGCAGAGCCCCTGATGCACCTAAACAGTAGTAACCCCCACAAGTGACCCTGTTTTGGAAACTAGACCCCCCAAGGAACTTATTTAGTTGTGTGGTGAGTAGTGTTGAGCATTCCGATACCGCAAGTATCGGGTATCGGCCGATATTTGCGGCATCGGAATTCCGATACTGAATTCCGATACTTCCCGCGTATCGGATACCGGAATCGGAAGTTCCCAGAATTCAAATTGAACGCAGCAGCCAATGAGGAATGAATGAAAGTGTGGGCACATCCTGTTTAGCATGGTGGGCATGTAAGTACTGGCAAGGCTTGGATTGGCTGCTGAAATGATGTCACTCTGCACTATAAAAAAGCGCTGCCGCCATTTTGCGCTCACTCTGCTGTGATTTCAGTTAGGGACAGGACGCTGTGTTCTAACTGAGGGCCAGTTGAGCTTGCTAATTGCTTTATTTTCCTTTCCAAAGGCTAATTTAGCAAAACGCTGTGTGTTCTTCACTGTTCACCTTGCTCTTGCCTTGCAGCGCTGTTTTAACAGCGTTCTGCAAGGTCTCTGTGTGTGTGTGTGTGTGTGTGTGTGTGTGTGTGTGCAGCTCACTCTGTAGTCTGTGTGCAGCCATATACCCGGTTGTATTCAGCTCAGGGGGGGTTCACACTGCCTCACACAGTTGTTCTTTTTTGCTCTTAGTGCAGCCTGCTGCACATTTTTTCTCAAATTTCCTATTAGTGTTTTTCCACCAGTCTCCAGCTCTATTGTGGAAAAACACTACATAGGATAACCTAGAGGGGGGTTTTTGGGCCTTGCAGCGCCGTTTACGGCTGTCTGCACGGTCTCCGTGTGAGCCCAGCTCGCCCTGTAGTCTGTGTGCAGCCATAGCCGGTTGGATTCAGCTCAGGGTTCGTTACTGGCTCATACCTTGAGAAAAATTTTCCTTTCTTTCAAATAGTGCAGCCTGTTTAAAATTTGAAAAAAAAAATTCCTATTAGTGTCTTTCCACTCGTATCCAGCTAAATAGTGGAAAAACACTATATAGGATAACCTAGAGGAGGGTTTTTTGGCCTTGCAGCGCCGTTTACGGCTGTCTGCACGGTCTCCGTGTGAGCCCAGCTCGCCCTGTAGTCTGTGTGCAGCCATAGCCGGTTGGATTCAGCTCAGGGTGCGTTACTGCCTCATACCTTGAAAAACAATTTCCTTTTTTTCAAATAGTGCAGCCAGTTTAAAATTTGAAAAAAAAAATTCCTATTAGTGTCTTTCCACTTGTATCCAGCTAAATAGTGGAAAAACACTATATAGGATAACCTAGAGGAGGGTTTTTTGGCCTTGCAGCGCCGTTTACGGCTGTCTGCACGGTCTCCGTGTGATTTAAACTAGCTCTGTAGCCCGATCTGCACCAAAAAAAAGGTTAAGTTCACCAAACACAACTTAACACTTGTGTAGGCCACATTTGAAAAATAATAAAGTTTAGTCCACAATTTACAACATTAGTGTTTCTTACACCTGTTAGGAGGAGCATTACAGGAATAAGCACACTAAGGCCTTAGTACTTTTCTGCTTATCTTTATCTGTCAACCAAGATGAAGAGGGCAGGGAGTAAGGCACGTGGGCGTGGGCGCGGAGCAGGGAGAGGAGCAGGGAGAGGACGTGGTGATTCTGTGCCTGCTGCGGGCGCCGGTGACTCGTCGTCACTCAGTTTCAGCAGGGAACAGTCCTTCATGCGCAGCTTTGTCGGAGAGCGCCGTGCACCGCTGCTGCGTGAAGACCAAATTGAAGCCGTTGTCGGGTGGATGGCAGCTAACGCCTCGGCATCGACTTCAGTTAGTGCCACATCCTCTCAGGCACAGAGCACTGGAGAGCAGCCATCTGTCTCTTCACCACCTGCCAAATTGGCCAGGCAGTCAGAGAGCCCAGGACAGGAGCCGTCTCTACTTCTGTTCTCTGAATCTCTTGGCTTGGAAACAGGGGGCCAGCCAAGCAGCATTGGAGAAATGGAAGAAGAGGCAGTGTGCAGTGATGCCCAACACCTTTTTCTCTCTGACTCTGAAGAGGCAGGTGGGCCAGTGCCTCCGGTGACCACAGCGCAGTACGCATCTGATGATGAAACTCAGGTGCCGCTTTCTCGTGCGTACTGTGCTGCTGAGACTACCCAGGAGGAGCAGTTGGTGGCAGAGGGTAGTGGAGATGATGAGGTCCTTGACCCATCGTGGCGTGAGGAACAGGAAGGTGGTGGGAGCAGCTCAGAGGAAGAGCTTCCTCTTACGGGCCAAAGAGGGAGAGGGAGGGGGAAGACTGCGGAGCCTGTAGCCTCCACTTTGGCACCCGTTAGGAGCCTGTCTCTTTCCAAAGCCAAAAAGGGCGCTCCCAAGACTTGCAGTGCCTGGTCCTTTTTTGACACAGTTGCAGATGACATTTGTTTTGTCAAATGCAAGCTGTGTCATCATAAAGTAAAAAGAGGGAAAAATGTCAGCAACCTCAATACCACAAATATGTGGAAACATGTGCGGACCAGGCACGCGGTGGAGTTACAGAAACACACTGAAGATGTAGGCCAACCAACAGCGGCAGCTACCACCTCTTCAGCTCGTGTTGCCTCTTCCTCCAGCTCACGCACAGCTGGTTTGGCTTCCTCCCAGAGACCTTGTGTAATTCCACCCACAGCACCACCTTCCCAGTCATCCTCACACTCCCAGTCTACTCTACAGCCATCGGTAGTACAGGCATGGGAGAAAAGGCGGGCATTCTCGGCCAACCACCCCCGAGCACAGGCTCTGAATGCAGGCATTGCCAAACTGTTGTCCCTGGAAATGCTCTCGTTCAGGCTGATGGAGACTGACAGCTTCCGTGACTTGATGGCATTGGCAGTCCCACAGTACAAGGTGCCCAGCCGCTTTTACTTCAGCAGGCAGGCTGTCCCTGCCCTGCACAGGCATGTTGAGGCAAACATAAAACATGCGCTACTGAACGCCGTCAGTAGCAAGGTCCACCTCACCACCGATGCGTGGACCAGTCAGCATGGACAGGGGCGATATGTTTCCCTCACTGCCCATTGGGTTAATGTTGTTGAGCCAGGTACAGATCGTGCGAGTGGCGCAGGACGTGTCCTGCCCACTCCAAGGATTGCAGGAATCCAGTCTGTACGCATCGACTCCTCCTCTTACACCAGTTCCTCTGATTCCTCTCTGCAGGATCCGTCACAGTCCACCCCCACATGGACCCGTGAACGTTTACCTATGACCGACATGAGCACAGCCGTGGCCAAACGTCAGCAGGCCGTCTTGAAACTAGTTTCATTGGGGCATCGAAGCCACACAGCGCAGGAGCTCTGGAATGCCATAAAGCAGGAGAGCGATGTGTGGTTACTGCCAGCGAATCTCCAGCCAGGCATGGTAGTGTGTGACAATGGCCGAAATCTGGTGGCAGCTTTGGCCCTTGGCAACCTCACTCACATCCCATGTCTGGCACATGTGCTCAATTTGGTTGTGCAGAGTTTTCTGAGGGACTATCCGGATCTTGATGCCCTGCTGCACAAGGTCCGCCTAGAGTGTGCTCACTTGCGGCGTTCCAGCTTGGCCAGATCCCGCATTGCTGCTCTGCAGCGCCGATTCCGCCTTCCGGAACACCGCATCATATGTGACCTACCTACCCCGTGGAATTCCACGTTACATATGTTGGAGCGGTTGTGTGAGCAGCAGCAAGCAGTTATGGAGTACCAGCTGCATCAGGCGCAAAGAAGTCGCAGTCAGCGCCGATCAGACTTCACAACCACAGAGTGGGCCACTATGAAGGACGTCTGCCAGGTTTTGCGTCCTTTTGATTATTCCACGCGGATGGCAAGTGCAGATGATGCACTAGTCAGCATGACTGTCCCCCTTATCTGCCTGCTTCAGCAAACTTTGCAAGGGTTAAGGGATGATGTGGTGGAAGAGGTGGAGGATGAGGAGTCACCTTTTCCATCAGCTTCTGGAGAGTCAGCGCCACGTGGTTCCTCACAAAGGGGTACGCAGGGGCCAATTTGTGAGGAGGATGAGGAGGAGTCAATGGAGGAGGAAGAGCTCCGTCCAGAGGAGGGAGCGACACAATTGTCCAGTGGTCAGTGTGTACAGCGAGGGTGGGGTGATGACGAGCGGGCAGAGATCATGTCTCAAGCAGGGGACAGCGTTTCTGGGCCGGTTGGCACTCTGCAGCACATGGTGGATTTCATGCTGCAGTGCCTGAGAAACGACCGCCGCATCGACCACATTCTCAACATGCCTGATTATTGGGTGTTCACCCTCCTCGATCCTCGCTACCGGGACAACGTCCAAAACCTCATCCCTGCGTTGACCCGGGAGCGTAAATTGCGGGAGTACCACGACACACTGGTGAATTCCATCATCTTCTCCTGTCCAACTGAGAGGAGTGCTGCTAGTGCTTTACAAAGCAGCTCAGTGCGTCGAGGCAGTGGGGGAGGCTCTGCCCAAAGAGGGAGCAGAAGCAGTGCCTCTGCCCAAGGCAAGCCCAGTATGGCACAACTCTGGCACACTTTTGTGTGCCCGCCCCAAATGTCTACACCATCACCGGCGGCTCCAGTCAGCAGGAGGCAACGGTTCCGTCAGATGGTGACAGACTACATGGCTTGCCCTCTTACTGTACTCCCAGATGGCTCTTCCCCGTTCAAGTTTTGGGTCTCTAAGCTGGATACATGGCCAGAGCTAAGCCAGTATGCATTGGAGGTGCTGGCTTGCCCTGCGGCTAGTGTCTTATCGGAACGTGTCTTTAGTGCCGCAGGTGGTGTACTAACAGACCGTCGCATGCGACTATCCTCCGATAACGTTGACCGGCTTACTTTCCTGAAAATGAACCAGGCCTGGATCTCGCAGGAATTTGCCACTCCTCTGCCTGATTAAGTAATTGGGTGTCATCCAGGTCTCCTGCTGTGTTCATCTTTCTACCACCTGAACTGCTATTCCTGGGCTCCAACACCGCCAGTTGCGGCTCAGAAGTGCAGGCTGCACAGTAAAAACATACGACCCAGTGTTATTGGGTTTCAGTAACGTCAGCTGATCCCCAGCTGTGTAGCCGGCAATGTGTCCTGCGACCGCCACGCTGGCACAACAACCTAAATGTAAGGGAACCTGTCCCCCCCCCTCCGTCGTTTGTTACTGAAAGAGCCATCTTGTGCAGCAGTAATGCTGCACAAGGAAAAGGTAGCTCTTTTTTTTTAGCTCTTTGCACACGCAGAACTTAACACTTATAAAATGTGTTCACTGATACCGTTATACCGTCCCGGAGCTGGGACTTTCCTTCGTAATGTGACGCAGCACAGCCGTCATTCCTACCCCCTTGGTGCCATGCGCTGCCTCCTCAGCGTTGTTTTAAGCTGTCACGGAGCCTGCGCTGTTCTGTTATCCCTTGGGCATGCCCTATTTGCGCTGCCTGTCTTCTGACATAATTTGGTGTCAGGCTGGCTGCGCCTGTGCGGCCGCGGTGCCCGAGATCCCGCCTCGCAGTGTCTTCTGATTGAGTCACACTGCGGGCCTGGGATCCATGGGCATGCGCAGTGCATATCTTCCCCTCGGGCTCTCGCTCATTTCCCTCCGCCTTCTTTAGACTGTGCGCCGTCAGCTGATCCCTAGCATGCCACGGCCGTGACACCGCACAGTCTGAAGAAGAGGGAAGGAGGGGAGTGAGAGTCGAGGTTATGCACTGTGCATGCCCATGGTTCCAAGGCCCGCAGTGGGATTACGTTAGATGAGACTGCGAGGTGGGATCTGGAGCAGCGTGGACGCACAGGCACTGACAGCCTGACACCAAATTATGTCAGAAGACAGGCAGCGCTAATTGGGCATGGCCAAGGGCTAACAGAACAGCGCAGGCTCCGTGACAGCTTAAAACAACGCTGAGGAGGCAGCGCACGGCATCAAGGGGATAGGAATGACAGCTGTGCTGTGTCCCATTACGAAGGAAATTCGCACCTCCGGAACGGTTTAACGGTATAAAGGGACACATTTTTAGTGTTTACTTCGGTGTTTGCAAGGAGCATAATTAAAAGAGCAACCTTTTCCTTTTGCATCCTTAGTGCTGCACAACATGGCTCTTTCAGCTACAAACGTCTTGGGGGGGGGGGGTTAAAGGTTTCCTTTCAACTTGCTCCAATCAGGCTTCGGCCTACACTCTGTTCCTCTGCTCCTCCTGCTGTCCCTGGGCTCTAACACCGCCAGTTGGTGCCTGGAAGTGCTGTGTGCACAGTCAACAGTCGCTCCTCTGTTATTGGGGTTCAGTAACGTCAGCTGATCCCCAGCTGTGTGTGCGGCAATACCTCCAATCTGCTCCTCCTGCTGTCCCTGGGCTCTAACACCGCCAGTTGGTGCCTGGAAGTGCTGTGTGCACAGTCAACAGTCGCTCCTCTGTTATTGGGGCTCAGTAACGTCAGCTGATCCCCAGCTGTGTGTGCGGCAATACCTCCAATCTGCTCCTCCTGCTGTCCCTGGGCTCTAACACCGCCAGTTGGTGCCTGGAAGTGCTGTGTGCACAGTCAACAGTCGCTCCTCTGTTATTGGGGTTCAGTAACGTCAGCTGATCCCCAGCTGTGTATCCGGCAACGTGTCATGCGACCGCCACGCTGGCACAACTAAAATGTAAGGGGACCTGTCCCCCCCCCCCCCCTAGGCGTTTGTTACTGAAAGAGCCACCATGTGCAGCACTAATACTGCACAAGGGAAAGGTCGCTCTTGAAATTATGCTCCTTGCAAACGCTGAACTACACACTCATGTAATGTGTCCCCTCACACCGTCCAACCGTCCCGGAGGTGGGACTTTCCTTTGTAATGTGACGCAGCACAGCCGTCATTGCTACCCCCTTGGCACCGTGCGCTGCCTCCTTAGCGTTGTTTGATTCCGTCATGGACCCTGCGCTGTTATGTTATCCCTTGGCCATGCACAGTTTGCGCTGCCCGTCCTCTGACATCATTTGTTGTCGTCCTGGCTGCGCCTGTGCGTCCACGCTGCCCGAAATCACACCTCGCAGTGTCGTCTAATGTGATCCCACAGTGGGCCTGGTATCCATGGCCATGCGCAGTGCATATACTAGCCTCTCACTCCCCTTCTTCACGCTTCTTCAGACTAGGCGGCGTCAGCTGATCCCTAATAGCATGCCACGGCCGTGACGCCGCACAGTCTGAAGAAGCAGGAAGGAGGTGAGTGAGAGGCGATGATATGCACTGCGCATGCCCATGGATCCCTGGCCCGCAGTGGGACTACATTAGATGACACTGCAAGGTTGGATCTCGGGCAGCTTGGACGCACAGGCACTGCCAGCCTGACACCTACATGATGTCAGAAGACGGGCACCGCTAACTGTGCATGGCCAAGGGATAACATTACAGTGCGGGCTCCGTGACAGAACCAAACAACGTTGAGGAGGTGGTGCCCGGCACCAAGGGGGTTGGAATGACGGCTGTGCTGTGTCACATTACAAAGGAAAGTCCCACTTCCGGGATGGTTTGACGGTGTGAGGGGACACATTATATGAGTGTGTACTTCAGCGTTTGCAAGGAGCATAATTTTCGGAGCCACCATTTTCCATGTGCAGTATTACTGCTGTACAAGATGGCTCTTTCAGCAACAAATGCCTGGGGGGGGGGGGTTAAAGGTTCCCTTTCAACTTGCTCCACTGCAGGCTTCGGCCTACACTCTGCTCCTCTTTGATTCCCTGGGTTTCAACACTGTCAGTTGCCACCTGGAAGTGTTGTCTACACAGAAAAAACACTAGGTGATGTGTCAGTGGGGTTCAGCACCGCCAGCTGTTCCCCTGCTGTGTAGTCGGCAACGTGTCCAGCACAAGCCACGCTGGCACAACAGAACAAAAGCTGCCACCAGTGCAGGCTTCGGCCTACACTCTGCTCCTCTCCTCCTCCTGCTGACCCTGGGCTCAAACACCGCTAGTTTTTGCCCGGAAGTGCTAGCTGCACAGAGAAAAACACCAGCCAATGTGTTAGTGGGGTTCAGCAACGCCAGCTGTTCCCCTGCTGTGTAGCCGGCAACGTGACCTGCAAACGCCATGCAGGCACAGGAACTGAAATTAAAAGGGAACCTGGCCCCACCCCCCCAGGTGTTTCTATGTATAACAGCCACCTAGTACAGCAGTACTGCTGCATTTGTACAAGGTGGCTGACTTTTTCTCCTTGCCCACGTGGAACTCAACACGTACAAAATGTGTCTCATTGAGACCATTCCACTGTCCCTGAGGTGTGACTTTCCTTTGTAATGATACGCAGCACCCCCCTTGGTAGCGTTTCCCGTCTTTTGTCATCATGGTTAGCTGGCTGCGCCTGTGCATCCGCCCTGCTAGAAACAACGCCCCTCGTTGTCATATTTATTTTGTCAGCGAGGGTGTGGTTTATGGGCACGAGCAGTGCATATGTTCGCCTGTCTTAACTCATCTCCTTCCGCCTTCTTCAGACTGTGCGGCCTCCTGGCCGTGGTAGGCGATAAGGGATCAGCTGAGGCCGCCCAGTCTGGAGCAGGTGTAAGGACATGTGTAAGCGGCAAACCTATTTACTGCACAAGGCCACGAATCCCAGCCACGCAGTGTGATTTTTTGAAAACACACTGTGGGTCTGGGATTCATGTCCATCGCTAACCGCAACGGCCGACATGAAATGAGGTCAGAAGACAGGAAGCGCTCACAGCGCATGGCCAAGGGATCACAATAGCGCAGACTCCTGTACAGCAAATAACAACGCTCAGGAATCTGCGCCCAGTACCTAGGTGCAAATTTTGACACCTGTGCTGCGTCTCGTTAAAAAGACAAGTCACGCCTCCACAACTGTTTGACAGTATAATGGGCTAAATAGTGTACGTGTTTTAGTCAGCGTGTGCAAGGAGCAAAACAAATAGAGCAACCTTTTACTTGTGCAGCATTAATGCTGCACAAGGTGTGGCTATTGTACCTTGCAACACCTGAGGGGGGGGTTAAAGGTAACCTTTGAAATTGGTTCAACTAGGCTTCGGCCTACACTCTGCTCCTCTACTCCTCCTGCTGACCCTGGGCTCAAACACCGCTAGTTTTTGCCCGGAAATGCTAGCTGCACAGAGAAAAACACCAGCCAATGTGTTAGTGGGGTTCAGCACCGCCAGCTGTTCCCCTGCTGTGTAGTCGGCAACGTGTCCAGCACAAGCCACGCTGGCACAACAGAACAAAAGCTGCCACCAGTGCAGGCTTCGGCCTACACTTTGCTCCTCTCCTCCTCCTGCTGACCCTGGGCTCAAACAACGCCAGTTTCTGCCCGGACATGCTAGCTGCACAGAGAAAAACACCAGCCAATGTGTTAGTGGGGTTCAGCACCGCCAGCTGTTCCCCCGCTGTGTAGCCGGCATCGTGTCCAGCACAAGCCACGCTGGCACAACCGACCAAAAGCTGCCACCAGTGCAGGCTTCGGCCTACACTTTGCTCCTCTCCTCCTACTCCTGCTGACCCTGGGCTCTAACACCGCTAGTTTTTGCCCGGACATGCAATCTGCACAGAGAAAAACACCAGTCAATGTGTCAGTGGGGTTCAGCAACGCCAGCTGTTCCCCTGCTGTGTAGCTTGCAACGTGACCTGCAAACGCCACGCAGGCACATGAACTGAAATTGAAGGGAGCCTGCCCCCCACCCACAGGTGTTTCTATGTATATCAGCCACCTTGTACAGCAGTACTGCTGCATTTGTACAAGGTGGCTGACTTTTTCTCCTTGCCCACGTGGAACTCAACACGTACAAAATGTGTCTCATTAGAGACCATTACAATGTCCCTGAGGTGTGACTTTCCTTTGTAATGACACGCAGCACCACCCTTGTTAGCGCTGCCCGTCTTTTGACATCATTGGTTAGCTGGCTGCGCCTGTGCATCTCCCCTGCTCGAAACAACGGCCCTCGGTGTCTTATTTTTTTGGACAGCGAGGGTGTGATTGATGGGCATGTGCAGTGCATATGTTTGCCTGTGTTCACTCATCTCCTTCCGCCTTCTTCAGACTGGGTGTCCTCATGGCCGCGGCAGGCGATAAGGGATCAGATGAGGCCGCCCAGTCTGAAGCAGGTGTAAGGACATGTGTGAGCGGCAAACATATTTAGTGCACCAGGGCACGAATCCCAGCACCGCAGTGTAATTTTTTAAAAACACACTGTGGGTCTGGGATTCATGTCCATCGCTAACCGCAACGGCCAACATGAAATGAGGTCATAAGACAGGAAGCGCTCACAGCGCATGGCCAAAGGATCACAAGAGCGCAGACTCCTGTACAGCAACTAACAACGCTCAGGAAGCTGCGCCCATGCAAAAAGGTGTTGTTTTCGACACCTGTGCTGCTTTTCTTTAAAAAGACAAGTCACGCCTCCACTACTGATTAACAGTATAATGGGCTAAATAGTCTACGTGTTGCATTCAGCTTGTGCAAGTAGAAAAATTAATAGAGCAACCTTTTACTTGTGCAGCATTAATGCTGCAGAAGGAGTGGCTCTTGTACTTTGTAACACCTGAGGGGGGGTTAAAGGTAACCTTTGAAATTGGTTCAACTAGGCTTCGGCCTACACTCTGCTCCTCTCCTCCTCCAGCTGACCCTGGGCTCTAACAACGCTAGTTTTTGCCCGGAAATGCTAGCTGCACAGAGAAAAACACCAGCCAATGTGTTAGTGGTGTTCAGCACCGCCAGCTGTTCCCCCGCTGTGTAGCCGGCATCGTGTCCAGCACAAGCCACGCTGGCACAACCGACCAAAAGCTGCCACCAGTGCAGGCTTCGGCCTACACTTTGCTCCTCTCCTCCTCCTGCTGACCCTGGGCTAAAACAACGCCAGTTTCTGCCCGGACATGCTAGCTGCACAGAGAAAAACACCAGCCAATGTGTTAGTGGGGTTCAGCACCGCCAGCTGTTCCTCTGCTGTGTAGTCGGCATCGTGTCCAGCACAAGCCACGCTGGCACAACTGACCAAAAGCTGCCACCAGTGCAGGCTTCGGCCTACACTTTGCTCCTCTCCTCCTCCTGCTGACCCTGGGCTAAAACAACGCCAGTTTCTGCCCGGACATGCTAGCTGCACAGAGAAAAACACCAGCCAATGTGTTAGTGGGGTTCAGCACCGCCAGCTGTTCCCCTGCTGTGTAGCTTGCAACGTTTCCTGCAAACGCCACGCAGGAACATGAACTGAAATTGAAGGGAGCCTGCCCCCCACCCCCCCAGGTGTTTCTATGTATAACAGCCACCTTGTACAGCAGTACTGCTGCATTTGTACAAGGTGGCTGACTTTTTCTCCTTGCACACGTGGAACTCAACAAGTACAAAATGTGTCTCATTACAGACCATTACAATGTCCCTGAGGTGTGACTTTCCTTTTTAATGACACGCAGCACCCCCATTGTTAGCGCTGCCCGTCTCCTGACATCATTGGTTGGCTGGCTGTGCCTGTGCGTCCCCCCTGCCCGACACAACGCCCCCCGTTGTCTCATATATTTTGACTGCGAGGGTGTGATTGATGGGCACGAGCAGTGCATATGTTCCCCTGTTTTCACTCCCCTCCTTCCGCCTTCTTCTGACTGTGCGGCCTCATGGCCGCGGCATGCGATAAGGGATCAGCTGAGGCCGCCCAGTCTGAAGCAGGTGTAAGGACATGTGTGAGCGGCGAACATATTTACTGCACAAGGCCACGAATCCCAGCACCGCAGTGTGACTTTAGGAAAAGCCACTGTGGGTCTGGGATTTATGGCCATCGTTAACCGCACCGGCCAACATGAAATGAGGTCATGAGACGGCCTGCACTAACAGGGTATTGCCAAGGGATAACACAAGAGCGCAGTTTCCTGTACTGCAAATAACAACGGTAAGGAATCAGCGCACAGCACCTAGGTGTAAATTTGTACACCTGTGCTGCGTCTCCTTAAAAAGACTAGTAGTCACGCCTCCACTACTGTTTGACAGTATAATGGGCTAAATAGTGTACGTGTTTAATTCAGCGTGTGCAAGGAGCAAAATTAAATAGAGCAACCTTTGACTTGTGCATCAATAATGCTGTTCAAGGTGTGGCTCTTGTACCTTGCAACACCTGAGGGGGGGGGTAAAGGTAACCTTTGAAATTGGTTCAACTAGGCTTTGGCCAACACTCTGCTCCTCTACTCCTCCTGCTGACCCTGGGCTCAAACACCGCTAGTTTTTGCCCGGAAATGCTAGCTGCACAGAGAAAAACACCAGCCAATGTGTTAGTGGGGTTCAGCACCGCCAGCTGTTCCCCTGCTGTGTAGTCGGCAACGTGTCCAGCACAAGCCACGCTGGCACAACAGAACAAAAGCTGCCACCAGTGCAGGCTTCGGCCTACACTTTGCTCCTCTCCTCCTCCTGCTGACCCTGGGCTCAAACAACGCCAGTTTCTGCCCGGAAATGCTAGCTGCACAGAGAAAAACACCAGCCAATGTGTTAGTGGTGTTCAGCACCGCCAGCTGTTCCCCCGCTGTGTAGCCGGCATCGTGTCCAGCACAAGCCACGCTGGCACAACCGACCAAAAGCTGCCACCAGTGCAGGCTTCGGCCTACACTTTGCTCCTCTCCTCCTCCTGCTGACCCTGGGCTAAAACAACGCCAGTTGCTGCCCGGACATGCTAGCTGCACAGAGAAAAACACCAGCCAATGTGTTAGTGGGGTTCAGCACCGCCAGCTGTTCCTCTGCTGTGTAGTCGGCATCGTGTCCAGCACAAGCCACGCTGGCACAACTGACCAAAAGCTGCCACCAGTGCAGGCTTCGGCCTACACTTTGCTCCTCTCCTCCTCCTGCTGACCCTGGGCTAAAACAACGCCAGTTTCTGCCCGGACATGCTAGCTGCACAGAGAAAAACACCAGCCAATGTGTTAGTGGGGTTCAGCACCGCCAGCTGTTCCCCTGCTGTGTAGCTTGCAACGTTTCCTGCAAACGCCACGCAGGAACATGAACTGAAATTGAAGGGAGCCTGCCCCCCACCCCCCCAGGTGTTTCTATGTATAACAGCCACCTTGTACAGCAGTACTGCTGCATTTGTACAAGGTGGCTGACTTTTTCTCCTTGCACACGTGGAACTCAACAAGTACAAAATGTGTCTCATTACAGACCATTACAATGTCCCTGAGGTGTGACTTTCCTTTTTAATGACACGCAGCACCCCCATTGTTAGCGCTGCCCGTCTCCTGACATCATTGGTTGGCTGGCTGTGCCTGTGCGTCCCCCCTGCCCGACACAACGCCCCCCGTTGTCTCATATATTTTGACTGCGAGGGTGTGATTGATGGGCACGAGCAGTGCATATGTTCCCCTGTTTTCACTCCCCTCCTTCCGCCTTCTTCTGACTGTGCGGCCTCATGGCCGCGGCATGCGATAAGGGATCAGCTGAGGCCGCCCAGTCTGAAGCAGGTGTAAGGACATGTGTGAGCGGCGAACATATTTACTGCACAAGGCCACGAATCCCAGCACCGCAGTGTGACTTTAGGAAAAGCCACTGTGGGTCTGGGATTTATGGCCATCGTTAACCGCACCGGCCAACATGAAATGAGGTCATGAGACGGCCTGCACTAACAGGGTATTGCCAAGGGATAACACAAGAGCGCAGTTTCCTGTACTGCAAATAACAACGGTAAGGAATCAGCGCACAGCACCTAGGTGTAAATTTGTACACCTGTGCTGCGTCTCCTTAAAAAGACTAGTAGTCACGCCTCCACTACTGTTTGACAGTATAATGGGCTAAATAGTGTACGTGTTTAATTCAGCGTGTGCAAGGAGCAAAATTAAATAGAGCAACCTTTGACTTGTGCATCAATAATGCTGTTCAAGGTGTGGCTCTTGTACCTTGCAACACCTGAGGGGGGGGTTAAAGGTAACCTTTGAAATTGGTTCAACTAGGCTTTGGCCAACACTCTGCTCCTCTACTCCTCCTGCTGACCCTGGGCTCAAACACCGCTAGTTTTTTCCCGGAAATGCTAGCTGCACAGAGAAAAACACCAGCCAATGTGTTAGTGGGGTTCAGCACCGCCAGCTGTTCCCCTGCTGTGTAGTCGGCAACGTGTCCAGCACAAGCCACGCTGGCACAACTGACCAAAAGCTGCCACCAGTGCAGGCTTTGGCCTACACTTTGCTCCTCTCCTCCTCCTGCTGACCCTGGGCTAAAACAACGCCAGTTTCTGCCCGGACATGCTAGCTGCACAGAGAAAAACACCAGCCAATGTGTTAGTGGGGTTCAGCACCGCCAGCTGTTCCCCTGCTGTGTAGCTTGCAACGTTTCCTGCAAACGCCACGCAGGAACATGAACTGAAATTGAAGGGAGCCTGCCCCCCACCCCCCCAGGTGTTTCTATGTATAACAGCCACCTTGTACAGCAGTACTGCTGCATTTGTACAAGGTGGCTGACTTTTTCTCCTTGCACACGTGGAACTCAACAAGTACAAAATGTGTCTCATTACAGACCATTACAATGTCCCTGAGGTGTGACTTTCCTTTTTAATGACACGCAGCACCCCCATTGTTAGCGCTGCCCGTCTCCTGACATCATTGGTTGGCTGGCTGTGCCTGTGCGTCCCCCCTGCCTGACACAACGCCCCCCCTTTGTCTCATATATTTTGACTGCGAGGGTGTGATTGATGGGCACGAGCAGTGCATATGTTCCCCTGTTTTCACTCCCCTCCTTCCGCCTTCTTCTGACTGTGCGGCCTCATGGCCGCGGCATGCGATAAGGGATCAGCTGAGGCCGCCCAGTCTGAAGCAGGTGTAAGGACATGTGTGAGCGGCAAACATATTTACTGCACAAGGCCACGAATCCCAGCACCGCAGTGTGACTTTAGGAAAAGCCACTGTGGGTCTGGGATTTATGGCCATCGTTAACCGCACCGGCCAACATGAAATGAGGTCATGAGACGGCCTGCACTAACAGGGTATTGCCAAGGGATAACACAAGAGCGCAGTTTCCTGTACTGCAAATAACAACGGTAAGGAATCAGCGCACAGCACCTAGGTGTAAATTTGTACACCTGTGCTGCGTCTCCTTAAAAAGACTAGTAGTCACGCCTCCACTACTGTTTGACAGTATAATGGGCTAAATAGTGTACGTGTTTAATTCAGCGTGTGCAAGGAGCAAAATTAAATAGAGCAACCTTTGACTTGTGCATCAATAATGCTGTTCAAGGTGTGGCTCTTGTACCTTGCAACACCTGAGGGGGGGGTTAAAGGTAACCTTTGAAATTGGTTCAACTAGGCTTTGGCCAACACTCTGCTCCTCTACTCCTCCTGCTGACCCTGGGCTCAAACACCGCTAGTTTTTGCCCGGAAATGCTAGCTGCACAGAGAAAAACACCAGCCAATGTGTTAGTGGGGTTCAGCACCACCAGCTGTTCCCCTGCTGTGTAGTCGGCAACGTGTCCAGCACAAGCCACGCTGGCACAACAGAACAAAAGCTGCCACCAGTGCAGGCTTCGGCCTACACTTTGCTCCTCTCCTCCTCCTGCTGACCCTGGGCTCAAACACCGCTAGTTTTTGCCCGGAAATGCTAGCTGCACAGAGAAAAACACCAGCCAATGTGTTAGTGGGGTTCAGCAACGCCAGCTGTTCCCCTGCTGTGTAGTCGGCAACGTGTCCAGCACAAGCCACGCTGCCACAAGAGAACAAAAGCTGCCACCAGTGCAGGCTTCGGCCTACACTTTGCTCCTCTCCTCCTCCTGCTGACCCTGGGCTCAAACAACGCCAGTTTCTGCCCGGACATGCTAGCTGCACAGAGAAAAACACCAGCCAATGTGTTAGTGGGGTTCAGCACCGCCAGCTGTTCCCCTGCTGTGCAGCTTGCAACGTGACCTGCAAACGCCACGCAGGCACATGAACTGAAATTGAAGGGAGCCTGGCCCCCACCCCCAGGTGTTTATATGTATAACAGCCACCTTGTACAGCAGTACTGCTGCATTTGTACAAGGTGGCTGATGTTTTCTCCTTGCCCACGTGGAACTCAACACGTACAAAATGTGTCTCTTTGAGACCATTCCACTGTCCCTGAGGTGTGACTTTCCTTTCTAATGATACGCAGCACCCCCCTTGGTAGCGCTTCCCGTCTTCTGACATCATTGGTTGGCTACTTGCGCCTGTTCGTCCGCCCTGCCTGAATAAAATGCTCCTCGTTGTCTTAATTATTTTGACTGCGAGGGTGTGATTGATGGGCACGAGCAGTGCATATCTTCGCCTGTCTTAACTCATCTCCTTCCGCCTTCTTCAGACTGTGCAGCCTCATGGCCGCGGCATGCGAGAAGGGATCAGCAGAGGCCGCCCAGTCTGAAGCAGGTGTAAGGACGTGTGTGAGCGGCCAAAATATTTACTGCTCAAGGCCACGAATCCCAGCACCGCAGTGTGGCTTTATGAAAAGACACTGTGGGTCTGGGATTTATGGCCATCGTTAACCGCACCGGCCAACATGAAATGATGTCATAAGATGGGCAGCGCTAACAGGGCATTGCCAAGGGATAACACAAGAGCGCAGACTCCTGTACAGCAAATAACAACGCTCAGGAAGCTGCGCCAAGCACCAAGGCGTTATTTTGGACACCTGTGCTGCGTCTCATCAAAAAACCAAGTCACGCATCCACTACAGTTTGACTGTAGAATGGGGTAAATTGTGTATGTCTTTCATTCAGCGTGTGCAAGTAGACAAATTAATAGAGCAACCTTTCACTTGTGCAGCATTAATACTGCACAAGGTGTGTCTCTTGTACTTTGTAACACCTGAGGGGGGGGTTAAAGGTTTCCTTTGAAATTGGTTCAACTAGGCTTCGGCCTACACTCTGCTCCTCTCCTCCTCCTCCTGCTTCAACACGGGCTCTAACATCGCTAGTTTTTGCCCGCAAGTGCTAGCTGCACAGAGAAAAACACACGCCATTGTGTTAGTGGGGTTCAGCAACGCCAGCTGTTCCCCCAGTGTGTAGCCGGCAAAGTGTCCTGCAAACGCAACGCAGACACAAAGCTGCCTCCAGTGCAGGCTTCGGCCTACACTCATCTCCCCCTGCTTACCCTTTGCTCCAACACCGCTAGTTGGGGCTCTAGGAAGACAATCTTTAATAGGCAAGGCAACGCATCTGGGTTCCAGCACCGCCAGCTGGTTCTCGGCAGTGTTCTTGTCACAGGTACTCCCTCGTGCCAAGCCTGGTTTCAGCACCGTCAGCTGTTTCCGGGTTGTGTCAACTTCACTGAGACGCCTATGCTTGCCCCGTCGTGGTGCGGTCGAGTTAGCCAACTCCAGGGTGCCTCCAGTTTAGGAGCTTCCTATGTGGGCTGCGTGAACTGGTAGTCAAGGCTGGTTCTGTAGTGCCAGTAGGCCCAGCTCCCCCTGTAGGATTGTTGGGGTTCGGTAACTGCGGCTGCCTCGCGGCCTAGCTGTTCTCTCCTCTCCTGTGGGCCTTCGGGTCCACCACCTGGTTCCAGCACCGTCAGCTGGTTCCGGGCCGAGCCTTTGGCTTAGGTGCCTCCTCCTGGGTATCCGAGTTCCGCCAACGCCAGGCGGTCCTTGGTAGTGCTTTTAAGCGCGGGCACCTACAGCTTAGTAACCGGGTTCCAGCACCGTCAGCTGGTCCTCGGTCGTGCCATTGGCTCTTGCACACTGGGGCAACGCATCCGGGTTCCAGCACCGCCAGCTGGTTCTCTGCAGTGTTCTTGTCACAGGTACTCCCTCGTGCCAAGCCTGGTTTCAGCACCGTCAGCTGTTTCCGGGTTGTGTCAACTTCACTGAGACGCCTATGCTTGCCCCGTCGTGGTGCGGTCGAGTTAGCCAACTCCAGGGTGCCTCCAGTTTAGGAGCTTCCTATGTGGGCTGCGTGAACTGGTAGTCAAGGCTGGTTCTGTAGTGCCAGTAGGCCCAGCTCCCCCTGTAGGACTGTTGGGGTTCGGTAACTGCGGCTGCCTCGCGGCCTAGCTGTTCTCTCCTCTCCTGTGGGCCTTGGGGTCCACCACCTGGTTCCAGCACCGTCAGCTGGTTCCGGGCCGAGCCTTTGGCTTAGGTGCCTCCTCCTGGGTATCCGAGTTCCGCCAACGCCAGGCGGTCCTTGGTAGTGCTTTTAAGCGCGGGCACCTACAGCTTAGTAACCGGGTTCCAGCACCGTCAGCTAGTCCTCGGTCGTGCCATTGGCTCTTGCACACTGGGGCAACGCATCCGGGTTCCAGCACCGCCAGCTGGTTCTCGGCAGTGTTCTTGTCACAGGTACTCCCTCGTGCCAAGCCTGGTTTCAGCACCGTCAGCTGTTTCCGGGTTGTGTCAACTTCACTGAGACGCCTATGCTTGCCCCGTCGTGGTGCGGTCGAGTTAGCCAACTCCAGGGTGCCTCCAGTTTAGGAGCTTCCTATGTGGGCTGCGTGAACTGGTAGTCAAGGCTGGTTCTGTAGTGCCAGTAGGCCCAGCTCCCCCTGTAGGACTGTTGGGGTTCGGTAACTGCGGCTGCCTCGCGGCCTAGCTGTTCTCTCCTCTCCTGTGGGCCTTCGGGTCCACCACCTGGTTCCAGCACCGTCAGCTGGTTCCGGGCCGAGCCTTTGGCTTAGGTGCCTCCTCCTGGGTATCCGAGTTCCGCCAACGCCAGGCGGTCCTTGGTAGTGCTTTTAAGCGCGGGCACCTACAGCTTAGTAACCGGGTTCCAGCACCGTCAGCTAGTCCTCGGTCGTGCCATTGGCTCTTGCACACTGGGGCAACGCATCCGGGTTCCAGCACCGCCAGCTGGTTCTCGGCAGTGTTCTTGTCACAGGTACTCCCTCGTGCCAAGCCTGGTTTCAGCACCGTCAGCTGTTTCCGGGTTGTGTCAACTTCACTGAGACGCCTATGCTTGCCCCGTCGTGGTGCGGTCGAGTTAGCCAACTCCAGGGTGCCTCCAGTTTAGGAGCTTCCTATGTGGGCTGCGTGAACTGGTAGTCAAGGCTGGTTCTGTAGTGCCAGTAGGCCCAGCTCCCCCTGTAGGACTGTTGGGGTTCGGTAACTGCGGCTGCCTCGCGGCCTAGCTGTTCTCTCCTCTCCTGTGGGCCTTCGGGTCCACCACCTGGTTCCAGCACCGTCAGCTGGTTCCGGGCCGAGCCTTTGGCTTAGGTGCCTCCTCCTGGGTATCCGAGTTCCGCCAACGCCAGGCGGTCCTTGGTAGTGCTTTTAAGCGCGGGCACCTACAGCTTAGTAACCGGGTTCCAGCACCGTCAGCTGGTCCTCGGTCGTGCCATTGGCTCTTGCACACTGGGGCAACGCATCCGGGTTCCAGCACCGCCAGCTGGTTCTCGGCAGTGTTCTTGTCACAGGTACTCCCTCGTGCCAAGCCTGGTTTCAGCACCGTCAGCTGTTTCCGGGTTGTGTCAACTTCACTGAGACGCCTATGCTTGCCCCGTCGTGGTGCGGTCGAGTTAGCCAACTCCAGGGTGCCTCCAGTTTAGGAGCTTCCTATGTGGGCTGCGTGAACTGGTAGTCAAGGCTGGTTCTGTAGTGCCAGTAGGCCCAGCTCCCCCTGTAGGACTGTTGGGGTTCGGTAACTGCGGCTGCCTCGCAGCCTAGCTGTTCTCTCCTCTCCTGTGGGCCTTCGGGTCCACCACCTGGTTCCAGCACCGTCAGCTGGTTCCGGGCCGAGCCTTTGGCTTAGGTGCCTCCTCCTGGGTATCCGAGTTCCGCCAACGCCAGGCGGTCCTTGGTAGTGCTTTTAAGCGCGGGCACCTACAGCTTAGTAACCGGGTTCCAGCACCGTCAGCTGGTCCTCGGTCGTGCCATTGGCTCTTGCACACTGGGGCAACGCATCCGGGTTCCAGCACCGCCAGCTGGTTCTCTGCAGTGTTCGCCTGGTTTCAGCACCGTCAGCTGATTCCGGGTTGTGTCAACTTCACTGAGACGCCTATGCTTGCCCCGTCGTGGTGCGGTCGAGTTAGCCAACTCCAGGGTGCCTCCAGTTTAGGAGCTTCCTATGTGGGCTGCGTGAACTGGTAGTCAAGGCTGGTTCTGTAGTGCCAGTAGGCCCAGCTCCCCCTGTAGGACTGTTGGGGTTCGGTAACTGCGGCTGCCTCGCGGCCTAGCTGTTCTCTCCTCTCCTGTGGGCCTTCGGGTCCACCACCTGGTTCCAGCACCGTCAGCTGGTTCCGGGCCGAGCCTTTGGCTTAGGTGCCTCCTCCTGGGTATCCGAGTTCCGCCAACGCCAGGCGGTCCTTGGTAGTGCTTTTAAGCGCGGGCACCTACAGCTTAGTAACCGGGTTCCAGCACCGTCAGCTAGTCCTCGGTCGCGCCATTGGCTCTTGCACACTGGGGCAACGCATCCGGGTTCCAGCACCGCCAGCTGGTTCTCGGCAGTGTTCTTGTCACAGGTACTCCCTCGTGCCAAGCCTGGTTTCAGCACCGTCAGCTGTTTCCGGGTTGTGTCAACTTCACTGAGACGCCTATGCTTGCCCCGTCGTGGTGCGGTCGAGTTAGCCAACTCCAGGGTGCCTCCAGTTTAGGAGCTTCCTATGTGGGCTGCATGAACTGGTAGTCAAGGCTGGTTCTGTAGTGCCAGTAGGCCCAGCTCCCCCTGTAGGACTGTTGGGGTTCGGTAACTGCGGCTGCCTCGCGGCCTAGCTGTTCTCTCCTCTCCTGTGGGCCTTGGGGTCCACCACCTGGTTCCAGCACCGTCAGCTGGTTCCGGGCCGAGCCTTTGGCTTAGGTGCCTCCTCCTGGGTATCCGAGTTCCGCCAACGCCAGGCGGTCCTTGGTAGTGCTTTTAAGCGCGGGCACCTACAGCTTAGTAACCGGGTTCCAGCACCGTCAGCTAGTCCTCGGTCGTGCCATTGGCTCTTGCACACTGGGGCAACGCATCCGGGTTCCAGCACCGCCAGCTGGTTCTCGGCAGTGTTCTTGTCACAGGTACTCCCTCGTGCCAAGCCTGGTTTCAGCACCGTCAGCTGTTTCCGGGTTGTGTCAACTTCACTGAGACGCCTATGCTTGCCCCGTCGTGGTGCGGTCGAGTTAGCCAACTCCAGGGTGCCTCCAGTTTAGGAGCTTCCTATGTGGGCTGCGTGAACTGGTAGTCAAGGCTGGTTCTGTAGTGCCAGTAGGCCCAGCTCCCCCTGTAGGACTGTTGGGGTTCGGTAACTGCGGCTGCCTCGCGGCCTAGCTGTTCTCTCCTCTCCTGTGGGCCTTCGGGTCCACCACCTGGTTCCAGCACCATCAGCTGGTTCCGGGCCGAGCCTTTGGCTTAGGTGCCTCCTCCTGGGTATCCGAGTTCCGCCAACGCCAGGCGGTCCTTGGTAGTGCTTTTAAGCGCGGGCACCTACAGCTTAGTAACCGGGTTCCAGCACCGTCAGCTGGTCCTCGGTCGTGCCATTGGCTCTTGCACACTGGGGCAACGCATCCGGGTTCCAGCACCGCCAGCTGGTTCTCGGCAGTGTTCTTGTCACAGGTACTCCCTCGTGCCAAGCCTGGTTTCAGCACCGTCAGCTGTTTCCGGGTTGTGTCAACTTCACTGAGACGCCTATGCTTGCCCCGTCGTGGTGCGGTCGAGTTAGCCAACTCCAGGGTGCCTCCAGTTTAGGAGCTTCCTATGTGGGCTGCGTGAACTGGTAGTCAAGGCTGGTTCTGTAGTGCCAGTAGGCCCAGCTCCCCCTGTAGGACTGTTGGGGTTCGGTAACTGCGGCTGCCTCGCGGCCTAGCTGTTCTCTCCTCTCCTGTGGGCCTTCGGGTCCACCACCTGGTTCCAGCACCGTCAGCTGGTTCCGGGCCGAGCCTTTGGCTTAGGTGCCTCCTCCTGGGTATCCGAGTTCCGCCAACGCCAGGCGGTCCTTGGTAGTGCTTTTAAGCGCGGGCACCTACAGCTTAGTAACCGGGTTCCAGCACCGTCAGCTAGTCCTCGGTCGTGCCATTGGCTCTTGCACACTGGGGCAACGCATCCGGGTTCCAGCACCGCCAGCTGGTTCTCGGCAGTGTTCTTGTCACAGGTACTCCCTCGTGCCAAGCCTGGTTTCAGCACCGTCAGCTGTTTCCGGGTTGTGTCAACTTCACTGAGACGCCTATGCTTGCCCCGTCGTGGTGCGGTCGAGTTAGCCAACTCCAGGGTGCCTCCAGTTTAGGAGCTTCCTATGTGGGCTGCATGAACTGGTAGTCAAGGCTGGTTCTGTAGTGCCAGTAGGCCCAGCTCCCCCTGTAGGACTGTTGGGGTTCGGTAACTGCGGCTGCCTCGCGGCCTAGCTGTTCTCTCCTCTCCTGTGGGCCTTGGGGTCCACCACCTGGTTCCAGCACCGTCAGCTGGTTCCGGGCCGAGCCTTTGGCTTAGGTGCCTCCTCCTGGGTATCCGAGTTCCGCCAACGCCAGGCGGTCCTTGGTAGTGCTTTTAAGCGCGGGCACCTACAGCTTAGTAACCGGGTTCCAGCACCGTCAGCTAGTCCTCGGTCGTGCCATTGGCTCTTGCACACTGGGGCAACGCATCCGGGTTCCAGCACCGCCAGCTGGTTCTCGGCAGTGTTCTTGTCACAGGTACTCCCTCGTGCCAAGCCTGGTTTCAGCACCGTCAGCTGTTTCCGGGTTGTGTCAACTTCACTGAGACGCCTATGCTTGCCCCGTCGTGGTGCGGTCGAGTTAGCCAACTCCAGGGTGCCTCCAGTTTAGGAGCTTCCTATGTGGGCTGCGTGAACTGGTAGTCAAGGCTGGTTCTGTAGTGCCAGTAGGCCTAGCTCCCCCTGTAGGACTGTTGGGGTTCGGTAACTGCGGCTGCCTCGCGGCCTAGCTGTTCTCTCCTCTCCTGTGGGCCTTCGGGTCCACCACCTGGTTCCAGCACCGTCAGCTGGTTCCGGGCCGAGCCTTTGGCTTAGGTGCCTCCTCCTGGGTATCCGAGTTCCGCCAACGCCAGGCGGTCCTTGGTAGTGCTTTTAAGCGCGGGCACCTACAGCTTAGTAACCGGGTTCCAGCACCGTCAGCTAGTCCTCGGTCGTGCCATTGGCTCTTGCACACTGGGGCAACGCATCCGGGTTCCAGCACCGCCAGCTGGTTCTCGGCAGTGTTCTTGTCACAGGTACTCCCTCGTGCCAAGCCTGGTTTCAGCACCGTCAGCTGTTTCCGGGTTGTGTCAACTTCACTGAGACGCCTATGCTTGCCCCGTCGTGGTGCGGTCGAGTTAGCCAACTCCAGGGTGCCTCCAGTTTAGGAGCTTCCTATGTGGGCTGCGTGAACTGGTAGTCAAGGCTGGTTCTGTAGTGCCAGTAGGCCCAGCTCCCCCTGTAGGACTGTTGGGGTTCGGTAACTGCGGCTGCCTCGCGGCCTAGCTGTTCTCTCCTCTCCTGTGGGCCTTCGGGTCCACCACCTGGTTCCAGCACCATCAGCTGGTTCCGGGCCGAGCCTTTGGCTTAGGTGCCTCCTCCTGGGTATCCGAGTTCCGCCAACGCCAGGCGGTCCTTGGTAGTGCTTTTAAGCGCGGGCACCTACAGCTTAGTAACCGGGTTCCAGCACCGTCAGCTGGTCCTCGGTCGTGCCATTGGCTCTTGCACACTGGGGCAACGCATCCGGGTTCCAGCACCGCCAGCTGGTTCTCGGCAGTGTTCTTGTCACAGGTACTCCCTCGTGCCAAGCCTGGTTTCAGCACCGTCAGCTGTTTCCGGGTTGTGTCAACTTCACTGAGACGCCTATGCTTGCCCCGTCGTGGTGCGGTCGAGTTAGCCAACTCCAGGGTGCCTCCAGTTTAGGAGCTTCCTATGTGGGCTGCGTGAACTGGTAGTCAAGGCTGGTTCTGTAGTGCCAGTAGGCCCAGCTCCCCCTGTAGGACTGTTGGGGTTCGGTAACTGCGGCTGCCTCGCGGCCTAGCTGTTCTCTCCTCTCCTGTGGGCCTTCGGGTCCACCACCTGGTTCCAGCACCGTCAGCTGGTTCCGGGCCGAGCCTTTGGCTTAGGTGCCTCCTCCTGGGTATCCGAGTTCCGCCAACGCCAGGCGGTCCTTGGTAGTGCTTTTAAGCGCGGGCACCTACAGCTTAGTAACCGGGTTCCAGCACCGTCAGCTGGTCCTCGGTCGTGCCATTGGCTCTTGCACACTGGGGCAACGCATCCGGGTTCCAGCACCGCCAGCTGGTTCTCGGCAGTGTTCTTGTCACAGGTACTCCCTCGTGCCAAGCCTGGTTTCAGCACCGTCAGCTGTTTCCGGGTTGTGTCAACTTCACTGAGACGCCTATGCTTGCCCCGTCGTGGTGCGGTCGAGTTAGCCAACTCCAGGGTGCCTCCAGTTTAGGAGCTTCCTATGTGGGCTGCGTGAACTGGTAGTCAAGGCTGGTTCTGTAGTGCCAGTAGGCCCAGCTCCCCCTGTAGGACTGTTGGGGTTCGGTAACTGCGGCTGCCTCGCGGCCTAGCTGTTCTCTCCTCTCCTGTGGGCCTTCGGGTCCACCACCTGGTTCCAGCACCGTCAGCTGGTTCTCGGCAGTGTCTTTTGCTCTTGTACCTTCTGCTCCCCATCCTGGTTCCAGTACCGTCAGCTGGTTCCGGGCAGAGCCTTTGGCTTAGGTGCCTCCTTCTGGGTATCCAAGTTCCACCAATGTCAGGTGGTCCTTGGTAGTGCTTTCAGGCACGGGTACCTCCTGCTTAGTAACCGGGTTCCAGTAACGTCAGCTGGTCCTTGGTAGTTCCATTGGCTCTTGGACATTCGGCTACCCATCCGGGTTCCAGTACCGTCAGCTGGTTCTCGGCAGTGTCTTTTGCTCTTGTACCTTCTGCTCCCCATCCTGGTTCCAGTAACGTCAGCTGGTTCCGGGCAGAGCCTTTGGCTTAGGTGCCTCCTTCTGGGTATCCGAGTTCCGCCAACGTCAGGCGGTCCTTGGTAGTGCTTTTTAGCACGGGTACCTCCTGCTTAGTAACCGGGTTCCAGTAACGTCAGCTGGTCCTCGGTAGTTCCATAGGCTCTTGAACCTTCGGGTAGCCATCCGAGTTCCAGTTCCATCAGCTGGTTCTTGGCATTTTCTCAGCCTTCTTGTACCTTCTGCTACATTTCCAAGTTGAAGACCCTAACGTCGACAACCCGGAAGACCACCCCGATGACGACGACCCGGAAGACCACCCCGATGACGACGACGACGACGGCGGAGACGACGACGGCGGAGACGACGACGGCTGAGACGACGACGGCGGAGATGACGACACTGGAGACGACGACCCTGGAGACGACAACATGGAAGACCGAGAAGCAGAAGAACAAGAGGCTGCAGAACAAAGAGCAGAAGAACATTAAGCATAAGACTTAATATCAGAGCAAAAGATATTATCTAAATTATATGCAGAAGAAGACTAAGCAGTGTATGGGGGTGAGTCCGTTCCTCCTCGTGGTGCCCCTGGATAAAGCCTGATGCTGCAGGCCAAACTGAACGCGGACAAATGTAACTTTTGTGACTGGCAGAACGGAAGGTGTAATCTTCCAACTTTTATAGATAACAACTACGGGAATGCCTGTCACAAATGAGAATATGATGAAGAAGTAGAATAGGAAGAATAATAACAGTGGAATAAAAAGAATATGTAGAATAGGAAGAATAATAATAGTTGAAGAAAATGAATATGAAGAATGTAATAAAAAAAAAAAAATAGGTAGAAGATGAAGAAGAAGATGAATAAGGTGAAGAAGTTGATGTCAAAGATGCTGATGATGATGAAGATGAAAGTGTGGGAAAAGAAAAAAAAGAAGGGGAAGGGCGTGGAATAGTGAAACATCAATATCTGACAAAATAAAAAAAATTTACATAGTCAATATCTTTTTCAATCCGAACGTCTTTAAAAAAAAAAAAAACATGCTATTCTATTTGATTGGACTAATCCTCATTGCCTTTAATGTCTCCGCCACCTCCCCCATACATCCTACATTATTCTTAGTTGTTTTCCTTCATGTAGAATGAACCTACAAGGAAAGAAAGGGTTTATTTTAATTCCGATATTTTGGTCCCATTGACTTGCATTGGGATCGGGTATCGGTATCGGCGATATCCGATATTTTTTGAATATCGGCCGATCCAAACCGATACCGATACTTTCCGATATCGGAAGGTATCGCTCAACACTAGTGGTGAGATCTTTGAATGCCCAAGTGCTTCACAGAAGTTTATAATGCAGAGTCATGAAAATAAAAAAATATTTTTTTTTCCACAAAATAAGATGTTGTAGCCCCCAAGTTTTTATTTTCACAAGGGTAACAGGAGAAATTGGACTGCAATAGTTGTTGTCCAATTTATCCTGAGTACGCTGATGCCCCATATGTGGGGGTAACCCACTGTTTGGGCGCACGGCAGATCTCAGAAGGGAGGGATTACCATTTGACTTTTTGAGCGCAAAATTGGCTGTCGTGTTTGGAGACCCCCTGATGTACCTAAACAGTGGAAACCCCCCAATTCTAGCTCCAACCCTAACCCCAACACACCCCTAACCCTAATCCTAACCCGATCCATAATCCTAATCACTAACCCTAACGATAATCACAACCCTTACCCCAAAACAACCCTAATGTCAACCCTAACCATAACCCTAATCAAAACCCTAAATCCAACACACCCCTAATCCTAATCTCAACCCTAACTTCAAACCTAACCCTAATCCCAATACACCCCTAATCACTACCCTAACCTTAACCCTAATCCCAAACCTAACCCTAATCCCAAGCGTAACCCTAATGCCAACCCTAACCCTAATACCAACCCTAATCCAAACCCTAACCCTAATCCCAACTCTAACCCTAACTTTAGCCCCAACACTAGCCCTAACTTGAGCCCCAACCCTAACCCTAAGGCTACTTTCACACTTGCGTTGTTTGGCATCCGTCGCAATCCGTCATTTTGGACAAAAAACGGATTCTGCAAATGTGCCCGCAGGATGCGTTTTTTGCCCATGGACTTGTATTGCCGACGGATCGTGACGGATGGCCACACGTCGCGTCCGTCGTGCACTGGATCAGTTGTGTTTTGGCAGACCGTCGGCACAAAAAAATGTTAAATGTAACATTTTTTTGTACGTCGCGTCCGCCATTTCTGACCGTGCATGCGTGGCCGTAACTCCGCCCCCTCCTCCCCAGGACATAGATTGGGCAGTGGATGCATTGAAAAACTACATCCGCTGCCCACATTGTGCACAATTTTCACAACGTGCGTCGGTATGTCAGGCCGACGCATTGCGACGGCCCCGTACCGACGTAAGTGTGAAAGAAGCCTAACCATAAATTTAGCCCCAACCCTAACCCTAAATTTAGCCCCAACCGTAACCCTAAATTTAGCACCAACCCTAACCCTAGCCCTAACCCTAACCCTAGCCCTAACCCTAATTTTAGCCCCAACTGCTCTTCTCCTGCCGGCCAGCAGATGGCGACATTTTCTTTCCCCATGAAGACGCCGGCGGGCAGGAGAAGGACGCAGGAGGACCCAGGGACACCGGTAAGTATAATAGGGTCCCCGAATCCCCCTATTTCTCTGTCCTCTGATGTGCGATCACATCAGAGGACAGAGAATTACACATTACTTTTTTTCTTTTTTTTGCGGTCGCCGGTAAACAGTTAATTACCGGCGATCGCAAAACAGGGGTCAGTAAAATCGACCCCGATCATGTTCTTTGGGGTCCCGATACCCCAAAAATTCACCCGATGCCGGCCGGCGGGCGCACTGCGCATGCGCCTGCCATTTTTTTGCCGGAAAAAGATGGCGGCGCCCATCGGGAGCCACGAGGAGCACTGGGGGAGACAGGTGAGTATCGGGGGGGGCTATCTGGGACCCCTTTTCTCTGTCCTCTGATGTGCGATCACATCAGAGGACAGAGAAATTAAAAAGAAATCGTGTTTTGGTTTTTTTTGCGATCACCGGTAAACGGTTAATTACCGGCGATCGCAAAAGCGGGGTCGGTAAAAAACCCCCGAATCATGTTCTCTGGGGTCTTGGCTACCCCCGACAGCCGAGACCCCCCGGAGAAAATCGGACTCTGGGGGGCGCTATTTTCTTTTCCACAGCGCCGTTAATTAATGGCGCTGTGGTTTAAGTACCCTTAGTGGCCGCCGTTAAAAGGCGTATCGGCTGTCGTTAAGGGGTTAAACATCCCAAGGAGCACTGTGCAAGCGATCGTATTGAAATGGAAGGAGTATCACATCACTGCAAATCTACCAAAATCTGGCCGTCCCTCTAAGCTTTCATCTCAAACAAGGAGATGACTGATCAGAGATGCAGGAAAGAGGCCCATGATCACTCTGGATGAACTGCAGAGATCTACAGCTGAGGTGGAACAGTCTGTCCATAGGACAACAATCAGTCGCACACTGCACAAATCTGGCCTTTATGGAAGAGTGGCAAGAAGAAAGCCATTTCTCAAAGATATCCATAAAAAGTGTTGTTTAAAGTTTGCAACAAGCCACCTGGGAGACACACCAAACATGTGGAAGAAGGTGCTCTGGTCAGGTGAAACCAAAATCGAACATTTTGGCAACAATGCCAAATGATATGTTTGGCGTAAAGGCAACACAGCTCATCACCCTGAACACACCATCCCCACTGTCAAACATGGTGGTGGCAGCATCATGGTTTGGGCCTGCTTTTCTTCAGCAGGGACAGGGAAGATGGTTAAAATTTATGGGAAGATACATGGAGCCAAATACAGGACCATTCTTGAAGAAAACTTGTTGGAGTCTGCAAAAGACCTGAGACTGGGACAGAGATTTGTCTTCCAACAAGACAATGATCCAAAACATAAAGCAAAATCTACAATGGAATGGTTCACAAATAAACGTATCCAGGTGTTAGAATGGCCAAGTTAAAGTCCAGACCTGAATCCAATCGAGAATCTCCTCACCAACCGTTACACCGATGCCTCTACCCTGTGCCAGTCATTACACTGGCTACCCATCCACTCCAGAATCCAGTACAAAACTACTACCCTCATCCACAAAGCACTCCATGGCTCAGCACCACCCTACATCTCCTCCCTGGTATCAGTCTACCACCCTACCCGTGCCCTCCGCTCCGCTAATGACCTCAGGTTAGCATCCTCAATAATCAGAACCTCCCACTCCCGTCTCCAAGACTTTACACGTGCTGCGCCGATTCTTTGGAATGCACTACCTAGGTTAATACGATTAATCCCCAATCCCCACAGTTTTAAGCGTGCCCTAAAAACTCATTTGTTCAGACTGGCCTACCGCCTCAATGCATTAACCTAACGATCCCTGTGTGGCCTATTTATAATAAAAAAAAAAAAAAAAGGTTCCTCGCATCATGTTCTCATACACTTTATGCAGTATTAGCCCTCTGTGTCTGTACTGCTACATACTTAGGCAGGTAACTGGTTCATGCAGCTTTACATGAACACCTGAGCCTTACACTATAGCTGGTCCGAATAACTAAAGCAATTGTTACCATCCACCTCTCGTGTCTCCCCTTTTCCCCATAGTTTGTAAGCTTGCGAGCAGGGCCCTCACTCCTCCTGGTATCTGTTTTGAACTGTAGTTCTGTTATGCTGTAATGTCTATTGTCTGTACAAGTCCCCTCTATAATTTGTAAAGCGCTGCGGAATATGTTGGCGCTATATAAATAAAATTATTATTATTATTATTATCTGTAGAAAGAGCTGAAAACTGCTGTTCACAAACGATCTCCATCCAACCTCACTGAGCTCGAGCTGTTTGCCAAGGAAGAATGGGCAAGAATTTCAGTCTCTGTATGGACAAAACTGATAGAGACATACCCCAAGAGACTTGCAGCTGTAATAGCAGCAAAAGGTGGCGCAACAAAGTATTAAGTTAAAGGGGCCGAATAATATTGCATGCCCACTTTTCAGTTTTTGAATTTCCACAAAAATTTAAAATAACCAACAAAATTTCGTTCATCTTCACAATTGTGTTCCACTTTTTGTTGATTCTTCACCAAAACATTACATTTGGTATATTTATGTTTTAAGAATGTTTGTGGGAAAAGGATGAAAAGTTCAAGGGGGCCGAATACTTTCACAAGGCACTGTAGTAGGGCACTTAATTCCCACTTTTTGACTGTCTTTGTATTAATAGTGATTCAAAGAAACAAATGAGGAATTGATATGAGTATGGTCAGATAAATCTCTACATTTCATTCCTCATCTGACTACAAATTATTTAAATTACCCAAATTGTTAAAGCATACCTCTTGGTGCGGATGAAAAATAACACTATTTCTCGCCATAATTTAACTAGTATCTTAAATTTCTCATCAAATGCAAATAAAACATGAAAGACAGACTTTTTTTAAAAACATTTTTAGAATGTCTAATCTAGATTTATACCAATTGTTAGTTGACTTGCTTTGTGCAGGAAAAGTATGCCAATTTTGCACACTGTCACAAAACCACAACTTTCCTGCAAACTCACGCCATTTGTGCAAGGCATGCAGGGTGCAAATCACCCCAGAGTTCTAACACATTTAGCATAGTAAATCTCTCCTACTATGTATCTCTAAGTGGTATCAATACATATATGTCAGAGAAAAATTAAAATCCATAAAACATCTCCAGAGAGAGGACATATTATCCTTGCAGTGAACATATGGAATTAAATATAGCTGAGAAGAGAGAAACTATTTATAACTAAGGGAGAGAGAAACTAAGTAACGGAGGAAAGGACAGAGAGAGCTGAAACTTCCATTTTCATTGAAGTGGGGACCCCTGCAGTCACCAGGTAATTACAGCAGATAAATGCTTTGAGGAAAAGACAGGAAGACTGGGATTTGTTTAATCATAGGTAAGGAAGTACACTTCTCAGGCATAAGTTTCCATTGATCAGAGCACAGCTCTGAGATGTTTTGCCAATAGTCAGTGATGAATATTAGGGTTTGGCATGAACCCATATTTATGCGAGATATATTTTTGGTGTCGTAGTGAAGGTACGCACATAGCGCATTCACTCACATCACCTTAAAGGGAACCTGTCACCCCGAAAATCGCGGGTGAGGTAATCCCACCGGCATCAGGGGCTTATCTGCAGCATTCTGTAATGCTGTAGATAAGCCCCCGATGTTACCTGAAAAAGGAGAAAAAGACGTTAGATTTTACTCACCCAGGGGCGGTCCCGCTGCTGGTCAGGTCGGATGGGCGTCTCCGGTCCACTCCGGCGCCTCCTATCTTCTTTCCATGACGTCCTCTTCTGATCTTCAGCCACGGCTCCGGCGCAGGCGTACTTTGCTCTGCCCTGTTGAGGGCAGACAAAGTACTGCAGTGCGCAGGCGCCGGGCCTCTGACCTTTCCGGCGCCTGCGCACTGCAGTACTATCCTCTGCCCTCAAGAGGGCAGAGCAAAGTATGCCTGCGCCTGAGCCGTGGCTGAAGATCAGAAGAGGACGTCATGGAAAGAAGATAGGAGGCGCCGGAGCGGACCGGAGACGCCCATCCGACCTGACCAGCAGCGGGACCGCCCCTGGGTGAGTATAATCTAACGTCTTTTTCTCCTTTTTCAGGTAACATCGGGGGCTTATCTACAGCATTACAGAATGCTGCAGATAAGCCCCTGATGCCAGTGGGATTACCTCACCCGCGATTTTCGGGGTGACAGGTTCCCTTTAAGGCTGGCAGAACCACTCCAACTGAATATCAGTCCAATGGATAGTGCTGTCCATGTCATGCTTCATTACTATATTCAGATCAAATTTTGATAAGTAGCATGGCAACCATATCAATCATCTGGGACTTCCAGGGGTGGAGATATCCTGAAAGAAGGGGATCTCATAAAATTGTAAAGGATCAAAAACATGCCACAATTAGCCCCCACATGTGCTGCTCAAGGGGAGTTATAAGGGCATAATCTTGATCTAATAAAAAGCAGACAACTAGTGTTTGGTCCTTTGTCACTCCTGGAAGGTACAGCTTGCTGTGGGTTCTGTCTGTTTTTCTAAGGATTACCTCCCTCCCTTTTCTAATCAGAAAAATTCCCACGCTCAAATTCACCTGAGGTTATGCCAGCAGGGGACGCAGCACCGCAAGTCTGGGTAGCTACTTTCCCCTGCTTTCCATTCATTCCGCAGTTTTTACAGGCAGGGGCGGCTGCATTAGCAGGCTCCTGCTTGTAAAATTATTTAACCCCAGCAGATGGATTTACAGTGTGGGACAAGACTGAACGACGTAAGGTATGGGATATTGTTGATTTTTTATTTTAACTTTGTTTTAGGTGACAAGGGTCTTCAATTGGATTGAGAGTATAATAAACTATTACAACACCCTGTGTCTTTATTTCATTAAAATACTTTTTTCCTAATGTGTATGTTTTATTAACCATTTACTACTATTGGATTAATAATGGATAGGTGTCTTATTGATGCCTCTCCATTATTAACCTGGCTTAATGTCACCTTACAATAGCAAGGTGGCATTAACCCTTTATTACCCCGTATCCCACCGCTACACGGGAGTGGGAAGAGAGAGGCTAAGTGCCAGAATAGGCACATCTTACAGATGTGCCTTTTCTGGGGTGGCTGGGGGCAGATGTTTTTAGCCAGGGGGGGGTCCTATAACCATGGTCCCCCTCTAGGCTATTAAAGGGAACCTGTCACCCCCAAAATCGATGGTGAGGTAAGCTTACCGCCATCATGGGCTTATCTACAGCATTCTGTAATGCTGTAGATAAGCCCCCGATGTATCCTGAAAGAGGAGAAAAAGAGGTTAGATTATACTCACCCAGGGGCGGTCAAATGGGTGTCTCAGGTCCGCTCTGGCACCTCCCATCTTCATTCCATGACGTCCTCTTCTGGTCTTCATGCCGCAGCTCCGGCGCAGGCGTACTTTGTCTGCCCTGTTGAGGGCAGAGCAAAGTACTGCAGTGCGCAGGCGCCGGACCTCTCTGACCTTTCCGGCGCCTGCGCACTGCAGTACTTTGCTCTGCCATCAACAGGGCAGACAATGTACACCTGCACCGCAGCCACGGTGTGAAGACTAGAAGAGGACGTCATGGAATGAAGATGGGAGGCGCTGTTCCAGACCTGAGACACCCATTGGAGCAGGATTCCCCCTGGGTGAGTATAATCTAACCTCTTTTTCTACTCTTTCAGGTAACATCGGCGGCTTATCTACAGCATTACAAAATGCTGTAGATAAGCCCCTGATGACAGTGAGCTTACCTCACCATCGATTTTGGGGGTGACAGGTGTTGTGAATTCTGTTGTCGGGCTCCCTCCTGTGGTCATGAATGGTACTTCGGCTGGTTCTGTCCATGGACTTCCTCTGGTGGGTGTTTCTGAGTTTCACAGGTGACTAGGTTAATTCGTTAGCTGCTGCTCTATTTAACTCCACTTAGATCTTTGCTCTATGCCACCTGTCAATGTTCCAGTATTGGTCTAGTTCACTCCTGGATCGTTCTTGTGACCTGTCTTCCATCAGAAGCTAAGTTCCAGCTTGGATTTCTTTGGTTTTCTATTTTTCTGTCCAGCTTGCTATTTAATTTGTTGTCTTGCTTGCTGGAAGCTCTGGGACGCAGAGGGAGCACCTCCGCACCGTGAGTCGGTGCGGAGGGTCTTTTTGCGCCCTCTGTGTGGTCTTTTTGTAGGTTTTTGTGCTGACCGCAAAGTTACCTTTCCGGGCCTCACTTTGCTAAATCTATTTCATCTCTGTGTTTGTATTTTCATCTTTACTCACAGTCATTATATGTGGGGGGCTGCCTTTTCCTTTGGGGAATTTCTCTGAGGCAAGGTAGGCTTTATTTTTCTATCTTCAGGGCTAGCTAGTTCCTTAGGCTGTGCTGAGTTGCATAGGGAGCGTTAGGCGCAATCCACGGCTATTTCTAGTGTGTTTGATAGGTTTAGGGATTGCGGTCAGCAGAGTTCCCACGTCCCAGAGCTCGTCCTTAATTTTCAGTAACTATCAGGTTATTCCGTGTGCTCTTAACCACCAGGTCCATTATTGTCCTGACCACCAGGTCATAACAGTACAGGTGGCCCAAAGTACTAATGAATCTCAATAGAGGGATAAGAGAAGTTCTGAGACCATTTTTTTTTCCTTGCAGTGTGTTTTGTCTCTATTTTCCCCTTTACCTCTGGGTGGTTCAGGACACTGGTGTAAACATGGACATTCAAGGTCTGTCCTCTTGGATGGATAATCTCACTACAAGGATACAAAACATTCAAGATTTCGTGGTTCAGAATCTGATGTCAGAGCCTAGGATTCCAATTCCTGATTTGTTTTTTGGTGATAGATCTAAGTTCTTGAATTTCAAAAATAATTGTAAATTGTTTCTTGCCTTGAAACCTCGCTCCTCAGGTGACCCTGTTCAACAAGTAAAGATCATTATTTCTTTGTTACGTGGTGACCCTCAAGACTGCTTTATGACGAACCTAATTCAGTGGATCAGGCAGAGAAAATCTTGCTGGCTCTGTGTCAGGGTCAGGATGAAGCGGAGATATATTGTCAGAAGTTTAGAAAGTGGTCTGTGCTCACTCAGTGGAATGAATGTGCCCTGGCAGCAATCTTCAGAAAGGGTCTCTCTGAAGCCCTTAAGGATGTCATGGTGGGGTTTCCCATGCCTGCTGGTCTGAATGAGTCTATGTCCTTGGCCATTCAGATCGATCGACGCTTGCGTGAGCGTAAAGCTGTGCACCATTTGGCGGTACTATCTGAGCATGGGCCTGAGCCTATGCAATGTGATAGGACTTTGACCAGAGCTGAACGGCAAGAACACAGACGTCGGAATGGGCTATGTTTTTACTGTGGTGATTCCATTCATGCTATCTCCGATTGTCCTAAGCGCACTAAGCGGTTCGCTTGGTCTGCCACCATTGGTACGGTACAGTCTAAATTTCTATTGTCTTGTTACTCTGATTTGCTCTTTGTCATCCTATTCTGTTATGGCATTTGTGGATTCAGGCGCTGCCCTGAATTTGATGGACTTGGAGTATGCTAGGCGCTGTGGTTTTTTCTTGGAGCCCTTGCAGTATCCTATTCCATTGAGAGGAATTGATGCTACGCCTTTGGCCAAGAATAAGCCTCAGTATTGGACCCAATTGACCATGTGCATGGCTCCTGCACATCAGGAGGATATCCGCTTTCTGGTGTTGCATAATCTGCATGATGTGGTCGTTTTGGGGTTGCCATGGCTACAGGTTCATAATCCAGTATTGGACTGGAAATCTATGTCTGTGTCCAGCTGGGGTTGCCAGGGGGTACATGGTGATGTTCCATTTTTGTCTATTTCGTCTTCCACTCCTTCTGAAGTTCCAGAGTTTTTGTCGGATTATCGGGATGTATTTGATGAGCCCAAAGCCAGTGCCCTACCTCCTCATAGGGATTGCGATTGTGCAATTAATTTGATTCCTGGTAGTAAGTTTCCTAAGGGCCGATTGTTCAATTTATCTGTGCCAGAACACGCCGCTATGCGGAGTTATATAAAGGAATCCTTGGAGAAAGGCCATATTCGCCCGTCGTCATCACCGTTAGGAGCAGGGTTCTTTTTTGTGGCCAAGAAGGATGGTTCTTTGAGACCTTGTATTGATTACCGCCTTCTTAATAAAATTAGTCAAATTTCAGTATCCTTTGCCGCTGCTGTCTGATTTGTTTGCTCGGATTAAGGGGGCTAGTTGGTTCACCAAGATAGATCTTCGAGGGGCGTATAATCTTGTGCGTATTAAACAAGGCGATGAATGGAAAACTGCATTTAATACGCCCGAGGGCCATTTTGAGTACCTGGTTATGCCATTCGGGCTTTCCAATGCTCCACCAGTATTTCAGTCCTTTATGCATGACATCTTCCGAGAGTACCTGGATAAATTCCTGATTGTGTATTTGGATGATATTTTGGTCTTTTCGGATGATTGGGAGTCTCATGTGAAGCAGGTCAGAATGGTGTTCCAGGTCCTTCGTGCGAATTCCTTGTTTGTGAAGGGGTCAAAGTGTCTCTTTGGAGTTCAGAAGGTTTCATTTTTGGGGTTCATTTTTTTCCCCTTCTACTATCGAGATGGACCCTGTTAAAGTCCAGGCCATTTACGATTGGACTCAGCCGACATCTGTGAAGAGCCTGCAAAAGTTCCTGGGCTTTGCTAATTTTTATCGGCGCTTCATCGCTAATTTTTCTACTGTTGCTAAACCGTTGACTGATTTTTACCAAGAAGGGTGCTGATGTGGTCAATTGGTCTTCTGTGGCTGTAGAGGCTTTTCAGGAGTTGAAGCATCATTTTTCTTCTGCCCCTGTGTTGTGCCAGCCAGATGTTTCGCTTCCGTTTTAGGTTGAGGTTGATGCTTCTGAGATTGGAGCAGGGGCTGTTTTGTCGCAAAGAAGTTCTGATGGCTCGGTGATGAAGCCATGTGCTTTCTTTTCTAGAAAGTTTTCGCCTGCTGAGCGTAACTATGATGTTGGTAATCGTGAATTGTTGGCCATGAAGTGGGCATTCGAGGAGTGGCGTCATTGGCTGGAAGGAGCCAAGCATCGCGTGGTGGTCTTGACAGATCACAAGAATTTGACTTATCTTGAGTCTGCCAAACGGTTGAATCCGAGACAGGCTCGATGGTCGTTTATTTTTCTCCCGTTTTGATTTTGTGGTTTCGTACCTTCCGGGCACTAAGAATGTGAAGGCTGATGCCCTGTCAAGGAGTTTTGTGCCTGACTCTCCGGGTGTTCCTGAGCCGGCGGGTATTCTCAAAGAGGGGGTAATTTTGTCTGCCATCTCCCCTGATTTGCGGCGGGTGCTGCAAAAATTTCAGGCTGATAGACCTGACCGTTGCCCAGCGGAGAAACTGTTTGTCCCTGATAGATGGACTAGTAGAGTTATCTCTGAGATTCATTGTTCAGTGTTGGCTGGGCATCCTGGAATCTTTGGTACCAGAGATTTGGTGGCTAGATCCTTCTGGTGGCCGTCTTTGTCGCGGGATGTGCGTTCTTTTGTGCAGTCCTGTGGGACTTGTGCTCGGGCTAAGCCCTGCTGTTCTCGTGCCAGTGGGTTGCTTTTGCCCTTGCCGGTCCCAAAGAGGCCCTGGACGCATATTTCTATGGATTTTATTTCGGATCTCCCCGCCTCTCAAAAGATGTCGGTCATTTGGGTGGTTTGTGATCGCTTTTCTAAGATGGTCCATTTGGTACCTTTGTCTAAATTGCCTTCCTCCTCTGATTTGGTGCCATTATTTTTCCAGCATGTGGTTCGTTTACATGGTATCCCAGAGAACATCGTTTCTGACAGAGGTTCCCAGTTTGTTTCAAGGTTTTGGCGATCCTTTTGTGCTAGGATGGGCATTGATTTGTCTTTTTTCTCGGCTTTCCATCCTCAGACAAATGGCCAAACCGAACGAACTAATCAAACTTTGGAAACATATGAGATGCTTTGTTTCTGCTGATCAGGATGATTGGGTGTCCTTTTTGCCGTTGGCTGAGTTCGCCCTTAATAATCGGGCCAGCTCGGCTACTTTGGTTTCGCCGTTTTTCTGCAATTCTGGTTTCCATCCTCGTTTCTCTTCAGGGCAGGTTGAGTCTTCAGACTGTCCTGGTGTAGATACTGTGGTGGATAGGTTGCAGCAGATTTGGACTCATGTGGTGGACAATTTGACATTGTCCCAGGAGAAGGCTCAACGTTTCGCTAACCGCCGGCGCTGTGTGGGTCCCCGACTTCGTTTTGGGGATTTGGTTTGGTTGTCGTCTCATTATGTTCCTATGAAGGTTTCCTCTCCTAAGTTTAAGCCTCGTTTCATTGGTCCGTATAAGATTTCTGTGGTTATCAATCCTGTGTCATTTCGTTTGGCCCTTCCTGCTTCTTTTGCCATCCATAATGTGTTCCATAGGTCGTTATTGCGGAGATACGTGGCGCCTGTGGTTCCATCCGTTGATCCTCCTGCCCCGGTGTTAGTTGAGGGGGAGTTGGAGTATGTGGTGGAGAAGATTTTGGATTCTCGTGTTTCGAGACGGAAACTCCAGTACCTGGTCAAGTGGAAGGGTTATGGTCAGGAAGATAATTCCTGGGTTTTTGCCTCTGATGTTCATGCTGCCGATCTGGTTCGTGCCTTTCATTTGGCTCATCCTGGTCGGCCTGGGGGCTCTGGTGAGGGTTCGGTGACCCCTCCTCAAGGGGGGGGTACTGTTGTGAATTCTGTTGTCGGGCTCCCTCCTGTGGTCATGAATGGTACTTCGGCTGGTTCTGTCCATGGACTTCCTCTGGTGGGTGTTTCTGAGTTTCACAGGTGACTAGGTTAATTCGTTAGCTGCTGCTCTATTTAACTCCACTTAGATCTTTGCTCTATGCCACCTGTCAATGTTCCAGTATTGGTCTAGTTCACTCCTGGATCGTTCTTGTGACCTGTCTTCCATCAGAAGCTAAGTTCCAGCTTGGATTTCTTTGGTTTTCTATTTTTCTGCCCAGCTTGCTATTTAATTTGTTGTCTTGCTTGCTGGAAGCTCTGGGACGCAGAGGGAGCGCCTCCGCACCATGAGTCGGTGCGGAGGGTCTTTTTGCGCCCTCTGCGTGGTCTTTTTGTAGGTTTTTGTGCTGACCGCAAAGTTACCTTTCCTATCCTCAGTCTGTTCAGTAAGTCGGGCCTCACTTTGCTAAATCTATTTAATCTCTGTGTTTGTATTTTCATCTTTACTCACAGTCATTATATGTGGGGGGCTGCCTTTTCCTTTGGGGAATTTCTCTGAGGCAAGGTAGGCTTTATTTTTCTATCTTCAGGGCTAGGTAGTTTCTTAGGCTGTGCCGAGTTGCATAGGGAGCGTTAGGCGCAATCCACGGCTATTTCTAGTGTGTTTGATAGGTTTAGGGATTGCGGTCAGCAGAGTTCCCACGTCCCAGAGCTCGTCCTTATTATCAGTAACTATCAGGTCATTCCGTGTGCTCTTAACCACCAGGTCCATTATTGTCCTGACCACCAGGTCATAACAGACAGGTTCCCTTTAATATCTGCCCTCAGTCACTGGCTTTCCCACTCTGGCGGAGAAAATTGCGCGGGAGCCCACGCCAATTGTTTCCGTGATTTAACCCTTTATTTTAACAGCTAGAGCCCCCAAATTTTTCACACAGACACTTGGAACATTATTAGTGAGGAATATGTAAAAAAATAAGGGATATGAAATGGTTTACTGTATGTAAACCATGTCTCATATCCTGTCGGGTTTGGGAAGGAGATAGCAAAAGACGGCACTATCTAGCACTGCATTAAATATATATATATATATATATATATATATATATATACTGTATATATATCACTGATTATATATATATATATATATATATATATATATATATATAGACACAAAAGAGAATAGTAAAACCAAAAACACTCAGTTTGAAAAAATGTTGCAGTAATCCGCAAGTGCTAGTAAAAGATATAAAAAACAGGGTATTTGGTTGATACGTTTTTTGCAAAAAATGTATACTAAGCTGCTCTACCAATCTTCACGGTATACCCTTATCAGAGCAGTCCTAACTAATGTATGCAATCCCTATCTGATGTATTTAAAAACCTGATCATCTGTATATAACCTGTGTGAACAGGGTTCAGAGAGGAAAAATCCATGTGTGCATACAGGGTAGAACAGCTTTTGTGCAGATAGCCCAAGAGGAGTGGTGGAACTCCCCAGTCTTGTAGACACAAGAGAACAATTATGGAAACAGGAACACATGGGCTACTTGCACAGTGAACAAGTCTGTATGATCATGTTCACACACCACCAAGAAACCTGAAGACACAAAAGAGAATAGTAAAACCAAAAACACTCAGTTTGAAAAAATGTTGCAGTAATCCGCAAGTGCTAGTAAAAGATGTAAAAAACAGGGTATTTGGTTGATACGTTTTTTGCAAAAAATGTATACTAAGCTGCTCTACCAATCTTCACGGTATACCCTTATCAGAGCAGTCCTAACTAATGTATGCAATCCCTATCTGATGTATTTAAAAACCTGATCATCTGTATATAACCTGTGTGAACAGGGTTCAGAGAGGAAAAATCCATGTGTGCATACAGGGTAGAACAGCTTTTGTGCAGATAGCCCAAGAGGAGTGGTGGAACTCCCCAGTCTTGTAGACACAAGAGAACAATTATGGAAACAGGAACACATGGGCTACTTGCACAGTGAACAAGTCTGTATGATCATGTTCACACACCACCAAGAAACCTGAAGACACAAAAGAGAATAGTAAAACCAAAAACACTCAGTTTGAAAAAATGTTGCAGTAATCCGCAAGTGCTAGTAAAAGATGTATATATATATCTATATATGAGAGAGAGAGAGAGACTGTATATATGTTTTCATGAATATTTGAGCACATGGATTCATTGTATGTCCGTTTTGCAAGCCGGTGAGAAAATTTTGCTGTACGGATGCCATACGGATTACATACGGAGGTTTACATGCGCAAAATACGCTGACACACCTTGCCTACGGATGACATTTGGATCACTATTTCGGGAACATTTCTGCGTATTACGCATGTAAAATACGGACTGTATTTCCCTACGCTAAGTGTGACTTTTTATTATTGATGCCGCCTTATTTGTGAACAATAATTAATAGGATGCTAAAAATAGTTATTTTAATCAAATATAATTTTTTTTAGGTGATACTGTTTGGAAGGTTCATTATATGTCTCCAAAGTTCAGTACAGAAGAAGCTGGGGCATGCTATGGTTCTAAGGTTTGTGACTGCAATGGTGAGGTGATCTACCATGTTCCACCACTCCTTTATAATCTCTCAAATGATCCTTCAGAGAAGAATCCTCTTACTTCTGATTCAGATCTCTACAATGAAGTGCTGCAAACCATACAGAAGGCTGTAGCCCACCATAATGCAACACTACATGCAGTGCCTCAGCAGCTCTATAGATACAACAACATGTGGGATCCCCGGCTGCAGCCATGCTGTGGAATATTTCCCTTCTGTTGGTGCAATGAAGAAAATACTAAATAATTGTTCTGAAAAAAATATATAATTTGTGTAAATTTTAGAAAGTTAGAGGTTCATTTACAATATGTTATGAAGCTACAGCTAGCAAATGTATTAAAAATCTTATTATCTTTCTGTCTTTTTTATATACACTGACTACAGTCTGGGGAGCAGGGAGTATTGTCTGTAATGGGAGCCACAGTATAATCACAGTGAGTGACATGAGCTTTACATAAAAAGGGTCATCTCTCAAATAATATTTCTCAGTTGTCCATATCCAGTGTACAGCATTGGGCATATGCATGGACCAGGGGTCTCAAACATATGGGCCGCGTGCGGCCCCTGAGGCTGCTTCATGCGGTCCACAGGCGCTGTAGACCCTTTCGCGATCCCTGCCCAGTTCAGGGGGCCACTGACAGCAGCATTTTATTTTAGCTGAATATGTGTCATCAATTGAAATGATGTACCTGCTGTGGTTGTGGATGGGGTGGTGGAGGAACGGTAGCGGCAGAGCTGCAGGTCACAGGAGGTGGGAGCCAGCTGTAGCAGCTTAGACCGTGACCGTTGCTAAAGAGAAATGAATATTCACTGCTCACCATGCCCATGAGAGTGGAGAGCAGTGAATATTCATTCCTTTAAGGGGGGTACACTTCAGAGCCCTGCTGCAGAAAGCCAGCTACTGTGCCCGCTACTAAAGATCAATAAATTTTCACTGCTCCCCACGTCTATAGTCCCTTATGTGGAGAGCAGTGAATATTCCAGCAGCTATCCTCTGCTTGTAAGCAGTGCATGACGTCATTGCCATGCGTAGCCTGCAAGCATAAATCAGCTGCTGGCATCAGAACAGGACGCTGCGAGGGAGCGCAGGGAAGGTAAGTATAATGGTTTATTTTTTTATGTTTTTCTGATGGGGGCCATGCAAACCAGAATAGTGATGAGGGGGGCCATGCAGACCGGTATAGGGATGAGAGGGCCATGCATACCAGGATAAAAATAAGGGCCATGCATAACAGGATGGTGATGGGGGCCATGCATACCAGGATAGGGATGAGTGTTGTAATTCCGCTCTTAGGCTCCCTCCGGTGGTTGTAAGTGGCACTTTTGTGAGTTCTGCTCTTGGGCTCCCTCTTGTGGTTTCTAGTGGTATTTCTGCTCCTTGGAGTTAGCTGTCATCAGCTGCCTCCACTTATCGTCTCTTCTGCTCCGCTATTTAAGTCTGGCTCTTTCTTCAGCCTGTGCCACTTGTCAATGTTTCCTGGCTGGATTCACATCTCTGCTTGGATTCTCCTGGTTTCCTGACCAGTTCTGCAAAGATAAGTTCTGGCTTTGCTCATTTCAGTCCACATGCTGTGGACTTATTGTTCTGTGCATTCTATATTTGTCCAGCTTGTCAGTATGGATTATTTCTGTTAGCTGGAAGCTCTGGGAAGCAGATTTACCCTCCACATCTTTAGTCAGGTGTGGAGATTTTGTAAACTCTGTGTGGATTGTTTTGTAGTTTTTATACTGACCGCACAGTATCCTTTCCTGTCCTATCTATCAAGCTAGACTGGCCTCCTATGCTAAAATCTGATTTCATTTCTGCGTATGTTATTTTCCCCTCATCTCACCGTCAATATTTGTGGGGGGCTATCTTTCCTTTGGGGATTTTCTCTGAGGCAAGATAGGTTTCCTGTTTCCATCTTTAGGGGAAGTTAGATCTTAGGCTGTGCCGTGGGGTCTAGGGAGCGTCAGGTACCCCCCACGGCTATTTTTAGTTGCGCTGCTAGATTCAGGGTTTACGGTCAGTACAGATACCACCTCCTTCAGAGCTTGTCTCATGTTGTTCATAAACCACCAGATCATAACAGATGAGGGGCCATGGGTACCAGGATAGGGATGAGAGGACCATGCATACCAGGATAAGAATGAGGGGACCATACATACCAGGATGGGGATGGGGATGCGTCATGCATACCAGGTTCGGGATGGGGATGGGTGCCATGCATACCAGGATAGGGATGAGGGGGGCATGCATACACAGATAAGGATGAGGAGGCCATGAATATCAGGATAGGGATGAGGGGGCATGCATACCATGATAGGGATGAGGAGGCCATGCATATCAGAATAAGGATGAGGGGGCCATGCATACCAGAATAGGGATGAGGGGGCCATGTATACCTGGATTGGGGACAGGATGGGGGATATTAATACAGAATTGACCACATTTTTTGCTTCATTTTTTTATTTTCCTCCTCTAAAACCTAGGGACACAACTACAATAAGAGGACCAGGAGCGGGGCAATACTACAACATGAGGAACTGGATGGGGACACGTCTACAATATGGGGACCGGGATGGGGCCATAAGTACAGTATGGGGACATGACTACAATATGAGGACCTGGATGGGGACATAACTACAATATGGGGACCTGGATGGGGATATAACTACAATATAGGGACCTGGATATGGGGACATTACCAAAACATGAGAACCTGGATGGAGATATAACTACAATATGGGTACCTGGATGGGGACATAACTACAATATGAGTGCACATTTGTTATCACCACATCCGTAACGACTCAAGCTCTAAAAAAATAAAATAGACATGGCAAAAATGTTCAAAAGATGTATAGAAAAAAAAGGTATCACTAAAAATGTCACTTAATCCCCATTAGTGCTCCACTATTGTTAATGCCATCCAGTGCACACCTTGCCACATGTATGCAATCCTTGAGCAGCCGATCGAGGGTGCATACTGCTGTGCGAGATGTGAGCATGTTGTGCATTTGGAAACCCAGATTCTGAATTTAAATGTGCAGCTGGCGACACTGAGATAAATAGACAATATGGAGAGGAATCTTCTGCTCACTGAGCAGACGCTCAATGGGCTAGATGAAGGGGGGATGGTAGGATGGAGCTGCAGGACGATGAAGTAGCAAGCTGGGTGACAGTTAGGAAGCGGGCTAGAGGGAAGAGTGCCAGGGAGGCTAGCCCTGATCTGGAACACCCCAATAAGTTTGCTAAGTTGACAGGTGAGGGGGGTGCCAGTACAGGGGTAGCACTGCTGCAGCCAGGCATGTCCTCTGAAAGCCGGAGGAGTGACTGCTCCAGTAAGGAGGGAAATAGGAGAGCAGGGCAGGCCAGACAGGTGCTGGTAGTGGGGGACTCAATTATCAGGGGAACAGATAGGGCAATCTTTCACAAAGGCAGGGATCGTTGAACGGTGTGCTGCCTACCTGGTGCTCGAGTCCGACACATCGCTGATCGGGTGGACAGATTACTGGGAGGGGCTGGTGAGGACGCAGCGGTCATGGTGCACATTGGCACAAATGACAAAGTTAGAGGTAGGTGGAAGGTCCTTAAAGAAGATTTCAGGGAATTAGGCTGCAAGCTGAAAGCAAGGACCTCCGACATGGTATTTTCTGAAATCCTGCCTGAACCACGTGCCTCGCCAGAGAGGCAACGGGAGATTAGGGAGGTTAAAAAGTGGCTCAAGAATTGGTGTAGGAAGGAGGGGTTTGGGTTCCTTCAGAACTGGGCCGACTTCTCAGTTGGCTACAGGCTCTCCGCTAGGGACGGGCTGCACCTCAATGGGGAAGGTGCAGCTGTGCTGGGGGAGAAAATGGCTAGAAGATTGGAGGAGTGTTTAAACTAGGAATTGGGGGGGAGGGTATTCATTTTATAGGAGGGGAAGATAGTGCAGATAGAGACCTGGGCACAAATAAGGAAGATGGGGGTGGCGGTGGCATGGGGGGAGGGGGGTTAGAACAGTTAATAATTTAAGAAAGAATAGAGGTGCAGAGAGATACATAAAATGTTTGTATACTAATGCCAGAAGCCTCGCCAACAAAATGGACGGATTAGAATTAATGTTGTTGGAGCATAATTATGACATGGTGGGGATATCTGAAACATGGCTGGATGAGAGCCATGACTGGGCTGTTAACTTGCAGGGCTATAGCCTGTTCAGAAATGACCGTACAGATAAGCGAGGGGGTGGGGTGTGTCTATATGTAAAATCGTCCTTAAAACCCATCCTGCGTGATAATATAGGTGAATTTAATGAAAATATAGAATCCCTGTGGGTGGAGATAAGGGGAGGGGGAAAAAATAATAAATTACTGGTAGGGGTTTGTTATAAATCTCCAAAAATAATGGAAGCAATGGAGAACATCCTCGTAAAGCAAATAGATAAAGCTGCGACTCAAGAAGTCATTATTATGGGGGACTTCAACTACCCTGAAATAGATTTGGGGAACAGAAACCTGCAGTTCCAGCAAAGGTAAGCGGTTTTTGACAACTCTGGGAGACAATTACCTTTCACAACTGGTTCAGGATCCAACAAGAAGGGGGGCACTGCTAGACCTAATATTAACCAACAGGCCAGACCGCATAGCAAATATAAGGGTTGGGGGTCACTTGGGAAATAGCGATCACAAAATAATAAGTTTTCATGTATCCTTTAAAAAGATGTGTAATAGAGGGATTACAAGGACACCAAACTTCAGGAGGGCAAATTTCCAACGGATGAGAGAGGATCTTGGTGCAATTAACTGGGACGATATCCTGAGACACAAAAATACACAAAGAAAATGGGAGACATTTATTAGCATCCTGGATAGGACCTGTGCACAGTATATACCGTATGGGAATAAACATACTAGAAATAGGAGGAAACCAGTATGGCTAAATAGAGCTGTAAGGGGTGCAATAAGTGACAAAAAGAATTAAAGGAAGTCGGTAGTGGTGAGGCATTAAATAAATACAAAAAAATTAAATAAATTCTGTAAAAAGCAAATCAAGGCAGCAAAGATTGAGACAGAGAGACTCATTGCCAGAGAGAGTAAAAATAATCCCAAAATACTCTTTAACTACATAAATAGTAAGAAACTAAAAAATGATAGTGTTGGCCCCCTTAAAAATAGTCTGGGTGAAATGGTGGATGAGGATGAGGAAAAAGCCAATATGCTAAATAACTTTTTTTCATCAGTATTTACAAAAGAAAATCCCATGGCAGACAAAATGACTAGTGATAAAAATTCCCAATTAAATGTCACCTGCTTAACCCAGCAGGAAGTACAGCGGCGTCTAAAAATCACTAAAATTGACAAATCTCCGGGCCCGGATGGGATACACCCTCGAGTACTGCAGGAATTAAGTACAGTCATTGACAGACCATTATTTTTAATCTTTAAAGACTCCATAATAACAGGGTCTGTACCACAGGACTGGCGTATAGCAAATGTGGTGCCAATATTCAAAAAGGGGACAAAAACTGAACTCGGAAATTATAGGCCAGTAAGCTTAACCTCTACTATGTGTAAAATCCTGGAGGGCATTCTAAGGGATGCTATACTGGAGTATCTGAAGAGGAATAACCTCATGACCCAGTATCAGCATGGGTTTACTAGGGACCATTCATGTCAGACTAATTTGATCAGCTTCTATGAATAGGTAAGTTCCGGACTGGACCAGGGGAACCCAGTGGATGTAGTGTATATGGACTTTTCAAAAGCTTTACATAAAAGGTTGATACATAAAATGAGAATAATGGGGATAGGGGAAAATATGTGTAAGTGGGTTGAGAGCTGGCTCAGGGATAGGAAACAAAGGGTGGTTATTAATGGAGCACACTCGGACTGGGTAGCGGTTAGCAGTGGGGTACCACAGGGGTCAGTATTGGGCCCTCTTCTTTTTAACATATTTATTAACCCCTTTCTGCCATTGGACGTAATATTCCGTCCATGTGGGGTGGGCCTTAATTCGCAAGGACGGAATATTACGTCCAGCGCAATCGGCCGCGCTCAAGGGGGGAGTGCCGCCGATCGCGGCCGGGTGTCAGCTGCTTATCGCCCCCGGCACATTAACCCCCGGCACACCACGATCAAAGATGATCGCGATGTGCCGGCGGTGCAGGGAAGCATCGCGCAGGGAGGGGGCTCCCTGCGGGCTTCCCTGAGACCCCCGCAGCAACGCGATGTAATCGCGTTGCTCCGGGGGTCTCCTACCTCCCTCCCTGCAGTGAGTCCCGGATCCAAGATGGCCGCGGATCCGGGTCCTGCAGGGAGGGAGGTGGCTTACCAAGTGCCTGCTCAGAGCAGGCACTTGGTAACGCTGCACTGCTCTCAGACAGATCGGTGATCTGTCAGAGTGCTGTGCAAACTGGCAGATCACCGATCTGTATTGTCCCCCCCTGGGACAAAGTAAAAAAGGAAAAAAAAAAATTTCCAAGTGTGTAAAAAAAAAAAAAAAAATCCTAAATAATAAAAAAAAAAAAAATATTATTCCCATAAATACATTTCTTTATCTAAATAAAAAAAAAAAACCAATAGAAGTACACATATTTAGTATCGCCGCGTCCGTAACGACCCGACCTATAAAACTGGCCCACTAGTTAACCCCTTCAGTAAACACCGTAAGAAAAAAAAAAAAAAAACGAGGCAAAAAACAACGCTTTATTATCATACCGCCAAACAAAAAGTAGAATAACACGCGATCAAAAAAACGGATATAAATAACCATGGTACCGCTGAAAGCGTCATCTTGTCCCGCAAAAAATGAGCCACCATACAGCAACATCAGTACAAAAAATAAAAAAGTTATAGTCCTCAGAATAAAGCGATGCAAAAATAATTATTTTTTTCTATAAAATAGTTTTTATCGTATAAAAGCGCCAAAACATAAAAAAAAATGATATAAATGAGGTGTCGCTGTAATTGTACTGAACCGAAGAATAAAACTGCTTTATCAATTTTACCAAACGCGGAACGGTATAAACGCCTCCCCCAAAAGAAATTCATGAATAGCTGGTTTTTGGTCATTCTGCCTCACAAAAATCGGAATAAAAAGCGATCAAAAAATGTCACGTGCCCGAAAATGTTACCAATAAAAACGTCAACTCGTCCCGCAAAAAACAAGACCTCACATGACTCTGTGAACTCAAATATGGAAAAATTATAGCTCTCAAAATGTGGTAACGCAAAAAATATTTTTTGCAATAAAAAGCGTCTTTCAGTGTGTGACGGCTGCCAATCATAAAAATCCGCTAAAAAACCCGCTATAAAAGTAAATGAAAAAAATGTATTTATTTCCATTTTCCCATTAGGGTTAGGGCTAGGGTTAGGGCTAGGGTTAGGGCTAGGGCTAGGGCTAGGGTTAGGGCTAGGGTTAGGGCTAGGGTTAGGGCTAGGGTTAGGGCTAGGGCTAGGGCTAGGGTTGGGACTAGGGTTAGGGTTGGGACTAGGGTTAGGGCTAGGGCTAGGGTTAGGGCTAGGGTTAGGGTTGGGGCTAGGGTTAGGGCTAGGGTTAGGGCTAGGGTTAGGGTTAAGGCTACAGTTAGGGTTGGGGCTAAAGTTAGGGTTAGGGTTTGGATTACATTTAAGGTTGGGAATAGGGTTGGGATTAGGGTTAGGGGTGTGTCTGGGTTAGAGGTGTGGTTAGGGTTACCGTTGGGATTAGGGTTAGGGGTGTGTTTGGATTAGGGTTTGTTATAATTGGGGGGTTTCCACTGTTTAGGCACATCAGGGGGATCTCCAAACGTGACATGGCGACCGATCTCAATTCCATCCAATTCTGCATTGAAAAAGAAAAAAAACAGTGCTCCTTCCCTTCCGAGCTCTCCCGTGTGCCCAAACAGGAGTTTACCCCAACATATGGGGTATCAGCGTACTCAGGACAAATTGGGCAACAACTTTTGGGGTCCAATTTCTCCTGTCACCCTTGGGAAAATACAAAACTGGGGGCTAAAAAATAATTTTTGTGGGAAAAAAAGAGATTTTTTATTTTGACGGCTCTGCGTTATAAACTGTAGTGAAACACTTGGGGGCTCAAAGTTCTCACAACACATCTAGATAAGTTCGTGGGGGGGTCTAGTTTCCAATATGGGGTCACTTGTGGGGGTTTCTACTGTTTAGGTATATTAGGGGCTCTGCAAACGCAATGTGACGCCTGCAGACCATTCCATCTAAGTCTGTATTCCAAATGGCGCTCCTTCCCTTCCGAGCCCTCCCATGCGCCCAAACGCTGGTTCCCCCCACACATGGGGTATCAACGCACGCAGGACAAATTGGACAACAACTTTTGGGGTCCAATTTCTCCTTTTACCCTCGAGAAAATACAAAACTGGGGGCTAAAAAATAATTTTGAGGGGAAATTTTTTTTTTTTATTTTCACGGCTCTGCGTTATAAACTGTAGTGAAATACTTGGGGGCTCAAAGTTCTCACAACACATCTAGATAAGTTCCTTGGGGGGTCTAGTTTCCAATATGGGGTCACTTGTGGGGGGTTTCTACTGTTTAGGTACATTAGGGGATCTGCAAACACAATGTGACGCCTGCAGACCATTCCATCTAAGTCTGTATTCCAAATGGCGCTCCTTCCCTTCCGAGCCCTCCCATGCGCCCAAACGCTGGTTCTCCCCCACATATAGGGTATCAGCGCACTCAGGACAAATTGCACAACAACTTTTGGGGTCCAATTTCTCCTGTTACCCTCAGGAAAATACAAAACTGGGGGCTAAAAAATTATTTTTGTGGGAAAAAATTTTTGTTTTATTTTTACGGCTCTGCATTATAAACTGTAGTGAAGCTCTTATTGGGTCAAAGTGCTCACCACACATCTAGATAAGTTCCTTAGGGGGTCTACTTTTCAAAATGGTGTCACTTGTGGGGGGTTTCAATGTTTAGGTACATCAGTGGCTCTCCAAACGCAACATGGCGTCCCATCTCAATTCCTGTCAATCTTGCATTGAAAGGTCAAACGGTGCTCCTTCCCTTCCGAGCTCTCCCATGCGCCCAAACAATGGTTTACCCCCACATATGGGGTATCAGCGTACTCAGGACAAATTTTACAACAACGTTTGGGGTCCATTTTCTCCTGTAACCCTTGGTAAAATAAAACAAATTGGAGCTGAAGTAAATTTTTTGTGAAAAAAAGTTAAATGTTAATTTTTATTTAAACATTCCAAAAATTCCTGTGAAGCACCTGAAGGGTTAATAAACTTCTTGAATGTGGTTTTGAGAACCTTGAGGGGTGCAGTTTTTAGAATGGTGTCACACTTGGGTATTTTCTATCATATAGACCCCTCAAAATGACTTCAAATGAGATGTGGTCCCTAAAATAAAATGGTGTTGTAAAAATGAGAAATTGCTGGTCAACTTTTAACCCTTATAACTCCCTAACAAAAAAAAATTTTGGTTCCAAAATTGTGCTGATGTAAAGTAGACATGTGGGAAATGTTACTTATTAAGTATTTTGTGTGACATATCTCTGTGATTTAATTGCATAAAAATTCAAAGTTGGAAAATTGCGAAATTTTCAAAATTTTCGCCAAATTTCCGTTTTTTTCACAAATAAACGCAGGTAATATCAAAGAAATTTTACCACTATCATGAAGTACAATATGTCACGAGAAAACAATGTCAGAATCACCGGGATCCGTTGAAGCGTTCCAGAGTTATAACCTCATAAAGGGACAGTGGTCAGAATTGTAAAAATTGGCCCGGTCCATAACGTGCAAACCACCCTTGGGGGTAAAGGGGTTAATGACCTGGTAGGGGGCATTCAGAGTAGAATTTTAATATTTGCAGATGACACTAAACTCTGCAGGGTAATCAATACAGGGGAGGACAATTTTATATTACAGGATGATTTATGTAAACTAGAAGCTTGGGCTGATAAATGGCAAATGAGCTTTAATGGGGATAAATGTAAGGTCATGCACTTGGGTAGAAGTAATAAGATGTATAACTATGTGCTTAATTCTAAAACTCTGAGCAAAACCGTCAATGAAAAAGACCTAGGTGTATGGGTGGATGACAAACTCACATTTAGTGGCCAGTGTCAGGCAGCTGCTACAAAGGCAAATAAAATAATGGGATGCATTAAAAGAGGCATAGATGCACATGAGGAGAACATAATTTTACCTCTATACAAGTCACTTGTTCGACCACACTTAGAATACTGTGCACAGTTCTGGTCTCCGGTGTATAAGAAAGACATAGCTGAACTGGAGCGGGTGCAGAGAAGAGCGACCAAGGTTATTACAGGACTGGGGGGTCTGCAATACCAAGATAGGTTATTACACTTGGGGCTATTTAGTTTGGAAAAACGAAGACTAAGGGGTGATCTTATTTTAATGTATAAATATATGAGGGGACAGTACAAAGACCTTTCTGATGATCTTTTTAATCATAGACCTGAAACAGGGACAAGGGGGCATCCTCTACGTCTGGAGGAAAGAAGGTTTAAGCATAATAACAGACGTGGATTCTTTACTGTAAGAGCAGTGAGACTATGGAACTCTCTGCCGTATGATGTTGTAATGAGTGATTCATTACTTAAATTTAAGAGGGGACTGGATACATTTCTGGAAAAGCATAATGTTACAGGGTATATATACTAGATTCCTTGATAGGGCGTTGATCCTGGGAACTAGTCTGATTGCCGTATGTGGAGTCGGGAAGGAATTTTTTTCCCCAAGGTGGAGCTTACTCTTTGCCACATGGGTTTTTTTTGCCTTCCTCTGGATCAACATGTTAGGGCATGTTAGGTTAGGCTATGGGTTGAACTAGATGGACTTAAAGTCTTCCTTCAACCTTAATAACTATGTAACTATGTAACTTTGTCCTACAAAAAATGTGGCACCCCAAATTCTAATTTTTCTCTATATGCAGCCCATATACTCAGCCGAGATTGAAACCCTTGCTATAGACATTGGATGGTCAGGCATATGCGTTGGAGCTTCAATGACACTTCCCTCATTGTGAAAAAAAAACCACCATAAGAGGAAAAACCTCCACTATTTTAAACAAAAAAAACACCAGTATACAGGCAGAGATGCTTACCTGTTCAAGACCTCCAACAATTGCACTAACCAAGGTGCAGCGGACCCAAGTTAAGATGGCAAATACACAGGTGCAATAATACCGATAATGCAGCCACCCTACAGTGAGGAATTGGCCGCTTGGTGCACCTGTGCAAACAAATAGTCTGTATGTGGCGTGTTCACACAGGAATGCAAAGTATATGGCTCAAAGCCTATTAATGACGCCATGTAGCGGGCTCACCATAATGCATCCTGTGTGAACAGAGGCCACAGTGTACAGAGCCATCTAGGGCCCAGCCGCACCCCGGAAAAATATACAGTGCACCAAAAACATAACAATGTATGCAAGGTATTGGTCGATATTATGGCCACAATATTTAAGCTGCCAACCCGCGTCAAGGGTCCTTACATATTGGCAGTCCTAATCTAAAAAAAAAAAAAACACCATAAGGAAAAACCTCCACTATTGTGGCAAGAAAATAAGAAGGAACATTTAGTTTGAGGCTCCATTTTAGTGAATAGTGAGGCATCTAGCAATCATATTTTACCTATTTCACAAATAGATAAATATTCCTGATGAGATAAGCTCTTCCAAAGATATGAATAAGTTTGGTTTACGTAGATTTCAAGGTTCCTACTGCTGCAGGAGCTATAACTGATATCCTGGATCTCTTATCATCTATTATGATTGCTTATTTTATTTACTAGTTAACGACAAATCAATAAAACTCCTCTTTCTCTAAAAACTTGTTGCTTTTTATGGTTGGAATGAGCTACGAAAGTATGAGAGGACCAGTGAGACCCCACACTTGGACACAGTAATTGCCTTCAAAAGTTCAGTAGAAGAGAATCTCATTTGAAGCTATCTTTGCAGCCAATATTTCCTATGAGATTATCAAAAATAACTTGTTAGATGTAACTATATTCTGTGTGTGCAATGATAACAATGTAATTAGAAATGGCTATTATGTATGGATGAAGATTTGGCCAATACAATAATTTCCACAGGTGATTTCCTCGGTCTGGTATACAAAAAAAGGTTGCACTCTATCCTGCCAAAACACGTCAAATATGAAATACATGAAATATGAATTGCAAAATTGCTTTTTGAACATTAGGAAAACATTTTTTTGAGATGCTTAGCACAGAATCTGGCCAAATAGTGTGAGCCCATCAACCATCGTGAAGGTGGTCTCATTAAAAAAACTGATGGGTACCTGACCTCCCTGTCCAAATGTGAACACTTACCGAAGGCTAATGTCTGCATGCTTGGGTGAATATGGACACCTCTCTCAGCAAAGCCTACATCCTCGGTCTGGTAACATGCCAGTTAACCCACCCTCCTGTTTTGACGTCAAATAACATGTATGGTAATTATTGCAATCTTTGGTTGGGTGGAGGCCCATCCAGTTTTATCTAGATCGGCATAGGACAAAGAAGCACCAGGGAAAATCAGTAAAAAAATATTTGTTTTAATCAAAAAAACCTTTTTGGAGCTGGTGGATTTTGTTGTGGATCTGCAGGTATTCTGCAGCAAAGTTCAGAATCTGGGTATGTTACTGATTCTGATTTTCCAATTAAACTCAATATCAATAGAGTAGAATCTAAAAAAAAAAAACTTATGATCTTTCCAGACCAGAGATTCATATGGTCTCAACTGAAAAATCTGCACTGTAGGTCAGGTTCTGCACAAAAAAATTAAATGTATTCAAATGTATTTCATGTGTCAAATAGTATTCATATTCAAGTACAATGTAAAAGGAAAGGTGCCATAAAAAAATATTTAAACAATTGAAAAAATGTAAAGTACTAATGTTTTAAATTTTGTAAAAAAATATCACTGATTCTGAGGTTCTGTCCCACACGTCCAGATAATTCCGGTACCGGAAAAATCAGACAGCATCCGTGTGCGGTACGTGTTTTACACGGACCCATTGACTTTAATGGGTCCGTGTGATCCGTGCGTTCCCACGAACACTGACATGTCTCTGTGTTTTTCAAACGGACACACGGTCCGTGAAAACACGCTGACATGTGCAGAGACACATTGATTTTAATGTGTCTACGTGAGTCAGTGTCTCCGGTACGTGAGGAAACTGTCACCTCACGTACCGGAGCCACTGACGTGTGAAACAGGCCTAAGACAGTGTTCTCATGACATATTGTACTTCATGATAGTGGTAAAATTTCTTTCATATGCTTGCTTTTTGTTTGCGAAAAAAAATGGAAAGATCCACCTCACAGACTGCCCCGAAGCGCAAGAGTCTAACTAACTCAACACTGAAAATAAAAATTAAACAACAACCACAAGACGGATTTCATCAACCAAGGAATAATTTTGATCAGTATAACGGCGCCAACCTGACACTGTCTGTAGGTTACTGAGCACAATTCTGCTGACAGGTTCCCTCCGCCGTACTAGTACTGCACTGCGGGAACTGCATTTCTGCCCGGAGCAGTACTAGGACAGCGGCACGATCACCACGGCCTCACGCTGAGCTCCTCGGTGATCGCGTGCGGGTGTCAGCTGTATGTGACAGCTGACACCCCGCAGCAACGCCCACGATCGGTGCTCAGTGCAGGCATTTAACCCTTCTGATGCTGCTGTCAGTACTGACAGTGGCAGAGAGGACAATCGCGCTGGGACGGGGCTCCCTGCGCTCTCCCACCGGAACAACGCGATCATCATGTTGTTCTGGTGGTTTCCATGGAGACCCCCGGCTCCAAGATGGCCGCGGGGCTCCTTCCGGGTCCTGGAGTGAGGTGGCTTGCGAGCGCCTGCTAAGAGCAGGTGCCGGCAAGCCTCCTACACTGCCTGTCAGATCGCTGATCTGACACAGTGCTATGCAAAGTGTCAGATCAGCGATCTGACTTTATATAGTGATGTCCCAACCTAGAACAATGTAATATGGTTAAAAAAAAAATATGATGTGTAAAAATATTTTTAAAAAATCCCCAAATAGATAAATAAAAATATATATATATTTTACCAATAAATCCATTTACACATTTGGTATCGCTGCATCCATAATGACCCGACCTATAAAACTGTCCCACTAGTTAACCCCTTTAGTGAACACCATTAAAAAAAAAACAAGGCAAAAAAAACAATGCTTTATCATCATACCGCCGAACAAAAAGTGGAATAACGCACGATCAAAAAGACAGATATAAATAAACATGGTACCGCTGAAAATGTCATCTTGTCCTGCAAAAAACAAGCTGTCAGACAGCATCATCAGCAAAAAAAATAAATAAATTATAGCTCTCAGAATAAAGCGATACAAAAATAATTATTTTTTCTATAAAATTGTTTTTATTGTATAAAAGTGCCAAAACATAAAAAAATGATATAAAGGAGGTATCACTATAATTGAACTGACCCGAAGAATAAAACTGCTTTATCAATTTTACCAAACGCGGAATGGTATAAATGCCCTCCCCCCCCAAAAAAAAAAGAAATTCATGAATTGCTGGTTTTTGTCCATTCTGCCTCACAAAAATCAGAATAAAAAGCGATCAAAAAATGTCATGTGCCCGAAAATGATACCAATAAAAATGTCAACTCGTCGCAAAAAACAATACCTCACATGACTTTGTGGACCAAAATATGGAAAAATTATAGCTCTCAAAATGTGGTGATGCAAAAACTATTTTATTAAATAAAAAGAGTCTTTTAGTGACTGACAGCTGCCAAACATAAAAGTTTTTTATAAATAGTAAATTAAACCCCCCTTTATCAACCCCTTAGTTAAGGAAAAATAATACAATAAAAAAATGTATTTACTTTAATTTTCCCATTAGGGTTAGGGCTAGAGTTAGGGTTAGAGCTAAAGTTAGGGTTAGGGTTGAGGCTAAAGTTATTGTTAGGTTTGGGGCTAAAGTTAGGGTTGGGGTTAGGGTTTGGATTACATTTACGGTTGGGATTAGGGTTAGGGTTGGGATTAGGGTTAGGGTTGGGATTAGAGTTAGGGGTGTGTTGGGGTTAGGGGTGTGTTGGGGATAGGGTTGTGGTTAAGGTTAGGGGTGTGTTCGGGTTAGGGGTGTGGTTAGGGTTATGGTTAGGGTTGGGACTAGGGTTAGGGGTGTTTTGGGGTTAGGCTTAGTTAGAATTGGGGGGTTTCCACTATTTAGGCACATCAGGGGGTCTCCAAACTTGACATGGCGTCCGATCTCAATTCCAGCCAATTCTGCGTTGAAAAAGTAAAACGGTGCTCCTTCCTTTCAGAGCTCTGCCATGCGCACAAATGGTGGTTTACCCCCACATATGGGGTATCATCGTACTCAGGACAAATTGGACAACAAGTTTTACAGTCCAATTTTTCCTGTTACCCTTGGGAAAATAAAAATTTGGGGGCTAAAAAATAATTTTTGTGGGGAAAAAAAGATTTTTTTATTTTCACGGCTCTGCGTTATAAACTTTAGTGAAACACTTGTGGGGTCAAAGTTCTCACAACACATCTAGATAAGTTCCTTGGGAGGTCTAGTTTCCAAAATGGGGTCAGTTGTGTGGGGTTTCTACTGTTTAGGTACATCAGGGGCTCTGCAAATGAAACGTGACGCCAGCAGACCACTCCATCAAAGTCTACATTCCAAAACGGATGTTTTGTGGAATGCCCAAATGTGGAATGCCCTACCACAAAAGGTAGTAATGGCAGACACTATAACAGCTTTTAAAAAAGTGCTGGATTATTTCCTCAATACACATAACATTGTAGGTTATAGTTAATTTAGTGACAAAATGAACAATTGGCGGAGAAAGGTTGGGCTTGATGGACCTAGGTCTTTTTTCAACCTATGTAACCATGACGGAAAAAATGAACATTTCATTTTTTTCACAAAAATTTAACTTTAGACCCAATTTTTTTTACAAGGGTAGCAGGGAAAAATAGACCCCAAAATTTGTTGTCAACTTCTCGTCAGCATGCCAATATCCCATGTGAAGGGGAAAACCACAGTTTGGGCGCACGGCAGGATTTGGAAGGAAAGGAGAGCCATTTGACTTTTTGAATGCAAAATTTGCTGGAATAACTAGCAGATGCCATGTCACCTTTGGAGAGCGCCTGGTGTGCCTAAAAAGTGGAAACCTCCCACACAAGACACCATTTTGAAAACTAGACCTCCCGGGGAACTTAACTAGATTTGTGGTGAGCACGTTGAATATCCAGGTGCTTCTTAGAAGTTTATAACATTGAGCCATGCAAATTTTTTAAAAAATCACATTTTTCCCATAAAAATGTTTTTCAGCCCCAAATTTTTAATTTTCATAAGAGTGACAGGAGAAATTGCACCATAAGGTTTGTTGTGCAATTTGCAGTTTGTTGTGCAATATGTAGAGGAAAACTACTGTTTGGGTGCACAGCAAGACTTGGAAGGGAAAGCACACCATTTGACTTTATGAAAGCAAAATTTGCTGGAATAGAATTAGTGGACGCCAGGTCACGTTTGGAGAGCCCCTGATGTGCCTAACCAGTGGGAACCCCCCAAAAGTGACACCATTTTGTAAACTAGACCACTCAAGGAACTTATTTAGATGTGTGGCAAGCACCTGTGTTGTGAATTCCGCTCTTGGGCTGCCTCCGGTGGTTGTAAGTAGCATTTTTGTGAGTTCTGCTCTTGGGCTCCCTCTTGTGGTTTTGAGTGGTGTGGCTGCTTCTTGGAGTTAGCTTCTGCAGCTGTTTTCACTGATGGTCTTTCTGGCTCGGCTATATTAGTCTGGCCTTATCCCTCATTCAATGCCAGTTGTCAATTGTTCCAGCCTGGAGTCATTGCTCTTAGGATTTTCCTGACACTCTGACCAGTTCTGCAAAGCTAAGTCCTTGCTTGTCCTTTTGCAGTTCACTTGTTGTGGACTTTGTTGTTCAGCACTTTCTTTGTTTTGCTCATTTGTCCAGCTTATCAGTATGGATCTATTCAGCTAAGCTGGAAGCTCTGGGCAGCAGAGTTTGCCCTCCACACCTTTAGTCAGGTGTGGAGATTTTTGCATTTCTCTGCGGTGGACTTTTTCTAGTTTTTTACTGATAGCGTTCTGTCCTGTACTATTTCTATCTAGCTAGAAGTGGCCTCCTGTGCTAGATCTTGTTTCATACTACGTATGTCATTTCCTTCTCCTCTCACAGTCATTACATGTGGGGGGCTAATCTATCCTTTGGGGATTTTCTCTGAGGCAAGATGGTTTTCCTTCTTCTATCTTTAGGGGTAGTTAGCTCTTAGGCTGTGACGAGATGCCTAGGCAGAGTTAGGAGCATTCCACGGCTACTTCTAGTGTTGCGTTGAGCATAGGGACTGCGGTCAGTATAGTTACCACCTGCTCAGAGCTAGTCACATGTCGCTCCTTAATCACCAGGCCATAACACACCTGATCCCCTAGGTGCTTCACAGAAGTTTATAACATACAGCCATGAAAATAAAAATAAAAAATCACATCTTTCCCACAAAAATGTTATTTTAGCCCCAAATTTTTTATTTTCGTGAATGTACCAGGAGAATATGGAACCAAAAATTAATTGTGCAATTTGGAGATAGCCCATATGTGGAGGTAAACTACTACCGTATTTTTAGGACTATAAGATACACCGAACAATAAGACGCACAGCAAATTTTTAGAAGGAAAATAGGGAAAAAAATGAATACGTCAAATTCAAGTTCGGCGGTGCTCGGTGGTGCGGGGGCTCCGCTGACATTTTGTGAAAGCCCGGAGCCCCCGCACTTCCGTTGATTCAATGAGGTGGCCTCCGGAAAATGGCCTCACAGATTGAGATCTCGGCACACTCTTTTTAAGTACATTCAAACCATTTCCTAAAAAATTGGGCAGGAAAACAGTGCGTCTCATAGTCCGAAAAATACGGTATTTGGGCATACAAACAGGGCTCAGAAAAGAAGTGACATTTTGGAAAGCAAACTTTGATGGAATCGACTGCAAATGTCATGTCACTTTAGAGAGACCCTGATGGTCCTAAACAGTGAAAAACCCCACAAGTGACCTCGCCTTGAAAACTAAACCCCTCACAAAATTTATCTAGATGTGTGGTGACCCAAAGATGTGTTGAGCAATTTCTCCTAAATACAACGATACCCCATATGTAGTAAAAAAAAAAACTTCTTTTGAGGCACAGCGAACAGATCAGAAGGGAAGGAGAGCCATATAGCAGTCGAGATTTTTCTGGACAGGTGTGAGGGTGCCATATCACATTGGCAGAGCCCCTGAAGTGCCAGAACAGCTGAACACCCCATAGGAGATCCCATTTTGCACACTTTGCAGTGATCATATTGACACCACAGCTGGGTCAAAGAATTTTATACCGGAGGGCTGTGAAGAAAAAAATAATAACATTTTCACCACCAAAATTTGTTCCTACCCCATAAGTGGCTGTAGAGTATTGTTTAGCCATATGGCGAGACTCTGTAGGGACGGAGCGCAGATTTTGCTAGAATAGTTTCCATTTTTTATTTTTTAATATTATTTTGTGATATTTAAAAAAATATTTTTACAATTTTTTTTTTTTTTTGCTTTTTTACTAGGTCCCTCCATGGACTTTCTCTTTTTGCAGTCTGACCACAGTTCTAATGCACTGCAATGCACCAGCATTGTAATGCATTAGAACTGTCAGTGATGCACCGACACAAGTTAGTTTGATCATGCAATTTTTGCTGAAATCTCTCAAAATATCAATTACTTTCCCTTTATATTATTGACAGCTCCCCCTTTGGTAACCATTAAAGTTTTTTTCTATCACTAGTATACAGATATCAAAAGGGTTTTTAGTGTCCAGATGGTATGCTAGAAACTTTATATAGATACAGTATATATTTAAAGGGAACCTGTCAGCAGGATTGTGCGTAGTTACCAAAAGACAGTGTCAGGTGACAGTGTCAGGTCAGCGCCGTTATACTGAATAAAATGATACCTTGGTTGATACTTGGAGGAAATCCGTCTTCTGGTTGTTTCTTAATCTTTATTTTCAGTTTTGTGTTAATGAGATTCTCGTGCCTTAAGGCGGGGTTGGTGTATATGGTGCTCTGATTAGATATTCATAATGCAGACTGCTGACAGGTCACTGATCCCTCACTGACCTTTCCCCTAGTTTCCATAATGAATACCTAACATACTGAAGAAAGAGATAAAAAACACTGCAGGCAGGTGCCAGACGTGGCAGGTGCTGCAGCATAATCGCATGTTTACTGTGCACTCAAGGCCCCTTTCACACATCAGGTTTTCGCCATCAGGCTAAATCCGGCTTTTTTAAAAAGGAGTTTCCTCTCCTTCAGACCCTGGGAACCATACGCACCGCACACGCCGAAAATGACTGGGAACACTTCCGATTACGATTTCCGATATTGCAAAAATATCGGAACTCGGTATCGGAATTCCGATACAGCAAATATCGTCCGATACCCGATATTTGCAGTATCGGAATGCTCAACACTAACTCCCAGATAAGGGAGTCTTCGAGGCCTTGTGTAGCCAGAAGATGACGCTGGCTCAACACCTCCAGCCTTAGGTGCTATTGTGCTTTTGCCACTACCACCAGATGCACCACCACCATCAGTACCAGCTGGCAACCCCCGCCCACGGCCTCTTCCACCAGACTTCCTCATTTTTTGGAAAATCTAACCAAAATAACAACCGTTATATGGTACTGTAAAACAAGGTAGAAGGTGTATATAAACTTGTTGAGAATTTAAATCTCCCTTTTTTGGGGGGAGACTGAACCAAAACTCAGGCCCAGTGTATATAACAACACAATGTAAGTGGCAGAAAGTGGCTGGCTGATATACGACAAACTAACAGGACTGGAGTATATCCACTTTGTGAGAATTTGAATCTCACTTTTTTGGGGGGAGACTGAACCAAAACTCAGGCCCAGTGTATATAACAATGCAATCTAAGTGGCAGAAAGTGGTTGGAACCTATATGACAAAATACAAGGACTGTAGTACAATTTCAGTCTCCCTACAATGATCTCAGGACAAGTATGGCAGCAATAAAAGGGACTGCTGCACACAAAAGTGTGGACAAATAAACAAGATAACTGTGCAGAAAGGAGCAACAGGATTTTTGCTTTTAAAAAAGCAGTTGGTTTGCACAGCAGCGTGCAAACAGTAATGCATCTATCAGGGAGCCTTATAAGGCAGCCTAATAAACTACAGAGCTGATGCACAACATATAGCCTCCACTATCCCTGCAAAAAAATGGTGGTCTTGGACAGTGGAAATCCCTACAGCACAAGCGGTTTGGGGGTTAATCTTCCCTCCCTAACTATATCCCTTCTTCTGATGAAGCTGCAGCAACCTCTCCCTATGCGAAGATCGGCAGAAGTAAGATGGCGGCTGGCATGCACGCCCCTTTATAGCCCCTGTGACGCCGCAGAAAGCAAGTCAATCACTGTCATGCATTTCTCTAAGATGGTGGGGACCGAGACCTATGTCATCACGCTTCCCACACTCTGCGTCCTCCTTCATTGGCTGAAAAATGGCGCTGAAAGCATCATACGAAACGCGACTTTTGCGCGCAGATCGCCGACCTTATGGCCAATCCCACACTAGGATCGGGTCGGGTTTCATGATTGATGATTTTTGAATTTGTCCGATCCGTTTCTCTCAACCCTAGCAGGTACCATTATTTGCTGCATTTTTGCTGCTGAAAATTCAAGAACATTAGCATGGACAAAGAGAAAAAAACGCACCAAAAATGCACTAAGGCTGGTTTCACACTTGCGTTTTTGAACGCATGCGTTTTTTTAAAAAAAACGCATGGTGCAAAAGCGCATGTAAACGCGTGTTAACGCTGCGTATTTTTGATGCACGCGTTTAACGCGTGCGTCAAAAAAACGCAGCGTTGACACGCGTTTACATGCGTTTTTGCATGCGTTTGCGTTTTTTGAGCATTTTTAAAAAATAAAAAAAAGAATGAAAAAAAAAGGTTACCAGACACAACCAATGGGAATAGAGAGGGCGTATATGATTGGCTCTCAATATATAGACCCTTGGGGTACAGAAAATTTCAGAGCTTGATACTGTTTCCGGTGTCATGATGGATCTTTCAATGGAGAACTTTTATTTCAAACTGGAGTTCAGCTTCAAGATTTTCCTTGCCTGTGTTTTTGCTTGGGAGCAAGACCGAAACCGCCAAAGATGGAGAAGGAGACAGCGTCGGCGTTTTTGGAGGCACCCCATCATTAAAGTGCGTGAGACCCGTGGAGCATATCACACGCTCTATGCAGAGCTGAATGCCAACCCGGAGAAATTCCAGGATTACACGAGAATGTCTCAAGAATCTTTCCGGGATTTACTGTCTCGTGTAGAAGGTTCCATACGTCGACAGGACACACGGCTCCGTAGAGCAATTCCACCCGAGGAACGTCTGTTAGTGACATTACGGTACGTTCCAAAACTAAACCAATGACAGTCCAATTTTTTGGTTATGACATGTATTTTTTGTTGTTTTTTTTTATCTTTTTCTTATTTAAACACACCATTAAGAGCCAATTTTAAATGTTTTTTTTGTTTCTTTTTCTTCTAGATTTCTTGCCACAGGAGAGAGTTTATCTTCCCTGCACTTCCAATACCGCCTTGGAATATCAACCCTGTCCGGAATTGTTGTGGACACCTGTCGTGCGTTATGGAATGTACTCCGTGAGGAGTTTATACCCGTACCCACCGTGGACATGTGGCGGGAAATTTCAAATACATTTTTGAACGTGTGTGATTTCCCCAACTGTTTAGGGGCGGTGGATGGAAAGCACATCCGCATTGTCAAACCTGCCAGAACCAGATCTGAGTTTTATAATTATAAAAAATATTTTTCGGTAGTGCTCATGGCAATAGCGGATGCGGAGTGTCGCTTCATCGCCGTGGATATTGGAGGTTTTGGCCGTGGCAATGATTCCCAGACCTTCAAGAGCTCGGATATGGGCCGTCGGGTGTATGGCAACAATTTTAATTTTCCCCCTCCACAGCCTCTCCCCAACACTCAAGGCCCACCGCTGCCATTTGTTATGGTTGGGGATGAGGCCTTCCAGATGTGTGAAAATCTCATGTCATGGCAGGACAATGTTGTGTAAATGTCCTGTTGTATGTTTATGTTTACCAATTATTAAATACTGATACAAATTTTTCTACTTAATAAACTTTAGTGTTGGTTGTGTTGACCATGTCTCCTATCTTTTTCCTCTCTAAACAAAGGTTGACCAAAGATGGGCAGTAGATATGTATATCATATTTTGTAATCCAAAACCAGGAGTGGGTAATAGTTGATGAGGTAATAATTTTTATTTTTTCATCATAATTGACCTCTGTTGCACTCCCTATTTTGCTTTACAAAGAATGATATAAAACACGGGCCGCATACTTATAATAATGGAACAACATTTTTATTTCTTTATTGGTAATCTTGTTGACGTCATTGCGTCAAGACTGTCACGCTCTCTATACCCATCAAGTCAAGTGTAAGAAATAATGAATTCATGATAAACATATACATGATCATGAATTCACAATTTCTTACACCTGGCCAGGTGAGCATAGATATGTAGCGTGTGACAACCATTGTCCCATCAGTTTGACAACCATTGTCACATAATGTGCTATATAGAATATGGTGAATATACAAGTCAGTAATCAACTAAATAGGTCAGGTGTCTATTTTGACATCTGACCGGTTCAGTTGAGTACTGAACTTGATTTCCACCATTTTCTCATTGTACAGTGACACTACACTAGGTACAAAAATACACTAGGTACAAAAATAAGAGTATGGAAATAACAACTATTTTTTTGGCCAACTCATATCTGTATACTAAAGAAACACATATTGATGTTGTCTTGTATTTTATACTACTGGAGATATGTTTTGGCCAAAAGAATAAGTGTGTGGCGAAGTTTATTGGTGTGTATTGAGAGCGGTGAAAGACACAATAAACCAAGCATAATTGTTGCAAATAAACTTTTTTTTTATTGAGTAAACACAAACAAATTTTTTTTTTTTGTACCGCGACGGGTTGTACCGCGCCGGCTTGGGGTTGAGTGACGTAACTGTGAGTGTGGAAGACCCACCTGGTGCTGCGCTGCTGGATGGCTGGGACGGGTCCGTGGCTGCCGGCTGAAGGACCGCTCCAGAACCTGGTGCGACAGTCGTGCAGTGTGTGCTGTGAAAAAAGAACACAGAAAATTAATACCAAAATATAGCAAGACGGTACATCCTGTGGAATTTAAAATTACAGAATATATCAATGCAATACAACCGGAAGCATGTGAGAAATACTTACGTTCTCATGAGAAGGACCGGTCTTAAAAAGGCCAGCACACGGTGATATTTGTAGAGCCGGTGCCTTGCTCCGGAACCACTAGCTGCACTCTTCTCTGCACACAGGTCCTTGTTGAAGCGGTCCTTCATGGAACGCCAACGTGTTCTTATTTTGTCCACTGTGAAATAACAAAAACATATAATGGTCAGAAAAAGTACTTTTGGCCGTGCTCTCTTGACTGTGTGTGATGACAGAAACTCCAAAAAGTTTCTTTCATCACACACAGTCAAGAGAGCCCGGCCAAGGTCCCTGCCGCTTCACACTGCAGTGCAATACTTACCAAATGCATTACGGACCCGTGGCGGGGCATTCTCCCAGCCATCCCACAACGCTTGGGCCACCTCACTCCACAAACGACATAGCGTACTATTGACGGCGTGCTGTGGATCCCGGCCGTCCCACAATGGGACTGGCTCCTGGACCAGAGTGATCAGGAGATCATTATCAATCCGGTCGTCGTCCCGTTGTGAAACCTAAACGTTAAAGAAAATCATATAAGTTTGCTCAATCACATTGGGAAAAAAGAAAAAAAAAAGAAGATGAGAAAGGCCAGGAATATGAAAGTCAACTTTAAGAAAAGGATCATACAAGAAAAATTAAAAGAAAATCAAGGGTACAGAAAGGAAGATTCAAGAATATTACAATGAGGACAGTCTGCCTTGTATACATACCCGCTGACGTCTTCCCACCGGACCTTGACTCTGCTGCTCCGTCCCTCTCTGTCCCTCAGTTGAAGTGCTCTATAAAAAAAAAAAATCAAATTGTCTCATGTGTCGATGCGACAGTTAATACTTACCAAGCTGAAGGACAAAAAACTAACCTCACTGACGTGATCCACTTCTGACTGACGTGGCTCAAACTCCTCATCAGATGAAGACTCCGCAGAAGACATTCTGATGCATGTTGAAAAAAAAAAAAAGAAGAAATTAGGACATGTAGATCCAAAAAATTAAAAATAAATGCATTGGCTAGGATATACTCACATTGCTCAGGGTCTTGTCCACCAATGCGTCCGAGCAGGGTCTTGTCTTCTTTGGAGTCTGATGAGAAGTGACCATAAACTTCCCCCAACCTTTCTTTTATAACCCTGCTGCTATGGGGGAGGCTTATCAGTGTCTAGACAGCCTTATCTACAGTCTATTCAACCTTTGTTAAAAAAAACCGCATGCGTCAAAAAAACGCATGCAAACGCATGCACAAAAAAACGCATGCGTCCCCATTGACGCCAATGCATTTTTGGTCCAAAAAAAACCGCATGAAAACGCATGCGTTTTTTTGTGTCCAAAAAACGCCCCTCAAAAATACTACAAGTTGCATTTTGGAAAATGAACGCATGCAGTAAAAAAACACATGCGTTTCAAAACGCGACCAAACGCGTACCACAAAAAATGCATGCGTTTTCAATGTTAAATATAGGGGGAAAAAACGCATGCGTTTTAAAAAAAAAACGCAGCAGACAAAATCGCAAGTGTGAAACCACCCTAATACGCACCAAAAATGCACCTAAACCTACGTTTTTGACGCAGGTTCTTTCCTGCCAAGATCAGGTTTTGCTGCAGAAGAAAAAAGCAGCAAAAACGCCCTGTGTGAACTTACCCTTTTTGTCTCTCTGATTCATTCTTACCTTGACTACTGCAACCCTTTATTAAAGGGAACCTGTCACCCCGTTTTTTCAATATGAGCTAAAAATAGCGTTCAATAGGGCCTGAGCTGTGCTTTGCAATAGTGCCTTTATTATCCCCTGATTTCCCACCTTTGCTGCCAAAATACCTTAGTATTTAGTTTGGCAGTTTTTTCTCGCCGTTTTTGGCTGTCAATCACCCCGGTCCGGTCTGATGGGCGTTGCCAAATCGCTGTCTCTGAATCAGGGGATAATAAAGGCACTGTTGTAAAGCACAGCTCAGGCCCTATTGAACGCTATTTTTAGCTCATATTGAAAAAGCGGGGTGACAGGTTCCCTTTAAACTCTCTTCCCCTAACCAAACTCTTCCCTTTCCAACGTATTTAATATACCAGTCAAGCTTATGCTTCCATCCAACTACAGTTGCCTTATCCCTGTGCCAGTCATTGCACTGGTTGCCCATAGGATATAGGCAGTCATAATGAATATAAAGATGGACCACTCGGGGGCGTGGCCTGGCTATGGAGCACTGAGGATTCTCATCGTTCAGCTCCTTCCTCAGGGATGACTAGGGACCCGACCAGATAGTGGATTCCCAGCTAACTGAATCCAAATGCCAGCAAAGAGACGTAAAAGCACTTGCCCTAGGAGTGGATTGTCTCCTGTGGTGCCTGTGTCTGAAATCGCCAGTTTTTTTGAGAAGCTGGGCTGAATCTATGCTGGAACTTGCGGTTTCCAAAACGGCTCACACTGAACAGCGCGCGTCCTCTACAGTGTGCAAAGACGAAAATCTCAGGGGAACACTAACTTCTTCCCTGCCATCCACAGAGAGGCCGCGTCCAGCACAGATTGAGAGGGAAGGCATGATGGAGCATAGAGCCTTGGCAGCTGAGGAAACTCCCTGGAACCTAGGAGACAGGCTTCCTCTGCATAAAATGGCGGATAAGATGTCCGTTCTTCCATCAACAAGGTGCGTGACTAATGAAAATGAACAGACCCTGGGCCACAGGCATCCAATAACTCTATGCAGGAGCATATCAGCATAAGGCTACGTTCACATTAGCGTTTTGCGTGTTTGCGTCGGGCGACGCAGCGGCGACGCATGCGTCATGCGCCCCTATATTTAACATGGGGGACGCATGGACATGCGTTGTGCTACGTTGTGCGACGCATGCGGTTTTTTTGCCGCAAACGTTGGGCACAGAAAACGCAACAAGTTGCATTTTTCTCGCGTCCAAATTTCAGCAAAAAACGACGCATGCGTCGCAAAACGCAGCGTTTTTGCGTGCGTTTTGGTGCGTTTATATTTGCGTTGTGCGTTGCGTCGCCGACGCAGCGGCGCACAACGCAAATGTGAACGTAGCCTAACACATCCCCATTCTGCACACATCAGCATCTCCATAGGGGGTTCATTCACAGCTTCACTTTGCCCTTCTCCTCCATTTTCTGGACAATCAGACAACCACATGCAGATGCATCACTAGCAGTCACTGTATGAAAAGATATTAAAGCAAGTATATGTGCTATTCCCACAAAAGAAGACATAGAAAATGACATTGGCAGGATACAGCTATCAGGGGAGAGTTGCAATAGTTAACAGAAAAGGTGTCTGATGGTGAGGGGCGCACAGAATCTATTGCACAGAAAGTACGCATTCATGAACAGACCATAGCATCTCACTCATATCAACTGAAGTGTCTAGTGGATCTTTTTTGGATGACATCGAGAACAGAGAAAGGTGCAATACTGTAATATCAGGATAAGAGGACTTCCAGAAACAGCATGTGGTGGGCCACTGGGGAGCCACCAAATGTTGCAGAAGGGCCAGCTGGAGTTTATAGAGCCACTGGCAGCAGACAATGATTAGTGATGAGCGAACGTGCTGGCCACTACTCGGTACTCACTCGAGTATCACTGTGTTCGTTGAACTCTGCGAGCACCGAATATTTGCAAGATTATTTAGCCGGAGCTCGGGTCTCCACCCTGCAATTCTGGTGCTCTTTAGAGCGCCAATGACAGTGCAGGGATTGTCTGCCACGCACTGTAATGCCGCAGCCATCTTTGTTGTGGTATTACAGTGATTGGCTGGCCGCACAGCGTCATCAGGTCTATAAGAGACCTGGCACCGCCCTGCTCGCCGCATTCTGCTCCGGACTCAGCTACTGTAGGGAGAGCTGCTGCTGAGATAGGGTCAATATCGTTCTTTTATTAGTTAGCGTGGGTCTACTAGTGTTCAATCCACAAATCCTGATAAACCAACAGTACTCTTTAGGGCTATTTCATGGGTATATAGATCATTGTGCTAGGTAAGCAGGAGAGTCTATGTGCACATATCCACATCACTGCAAGGCATGCAGGCACTGTATGTGAGTCTATATATCTCCCTGCATACATCAAAAGGCTCCATTACTGTTTGCTGCTGTGTATTTTATATATACCTAGCTGCAGGTATCCGTGGCCATGATTATTTTTTTTTGGGGGGGGCACCTTCTGCCTGCTAATATTAGTACAAAGCAATCCAGAGCCCCATTTTCTTCAACATTTATTTGCTTGCTCAAACTGCAGACTACAGCAGGTAATTTTAATACAAGAGCATTAAAATCTAACAATTTAAAACAGTTGTTTTTGTCCCAGGCATCAGATGTGAGTGCGCATAAAATTCTCGCCTTTTTTCGTGTGCTAGTTTTTATTAGATTTAAATCTAAATATAAATTTTTGGACAACATTTTGGTCACCAAAAAATCTTTAGCTGGCAAAAAAATATTTAGCTACAGTTCTTATATTTAGCACTGTGATTTGTATGCTACACGCATTGCATATCATTGCACTAAATATTGTACAATTTTAGTACTCCAAATTTTTTATTTTAGTGCCATAGCCTACTTATTGACACAATTTTGGTGGTCCCCAAAAAATCAAGGCCACATTTTGATCAGTCTGTTATCTCCGTCAGACGCACGGTGGATCTGTGGTGTCCAAATCCTCGCTTTGCAGGCATACATTGCATTTTTTGGTCTGCTACCCTTGCTGTATACAGAATTTTGTGGTTTAAAAAACTTTACAAACTACAGGCCACATATTGAAAGTCTGTTATCTCAGTCAGATGCTTTGGTCTATCTGTGGTCTCCAAATCTTTGCTTTTCAGGCATAAATTCCAGTTTTTGGTGTATACAGTATTTTGTTGTTTTTAAAATTGTTAAAAATACAGGGCACATATTGAAACAGTCTGCTATGTCAGTCACACGTCTGGTCTATCTGTGGTCTTCAAATCTTGGCATTTCAGGCATACATTCCAATATTTGGTCTGCTACCCTTGGTGTATACAGTATTTTGTTGTTTTTAACTGTAACACCCCAGGTAACCGGTTGTTACAGTAATATTGCCTTCCTTTCAGGGCGGGTGATGACATGCTTGGAGGCAAGAAGGATTCCCTTTACTAGGTAATGCACCTACATACAAAACATTCTGAATCAGGGCCAGAAGGGGGAGCACTGATAATGGATGCAGGGGAGCTTCCCCAGCTTTAAGTATTCTGGTCTGGAGGAGGAGTTAGATCAGTTGGTAGCAGACAGTGGAGGAGAGGAGAGAGTGGAGCCATGCAACCATGAGTGGTGCTGCAGCTCCAAGAACGGAAGAGAACCTGAAGGGTTGTAGTGATAGTGAGCACCAAGGAGAGAAGCAAAGGAGAAGAAAGGAGCTTGGAGGGGAACTGTGACCGGGCACCCTCTGAGCCAAAGAGCAGGAATCGGGATCTGGGAGCCCGAGGCTGTGTCAACCTCTAAGTCTCACAGCAGAACTGGAGGGCAGAGGACATTATCTAGTCTGTCCACACCCACACCTGAAGGGGCAGCAGTACACAGAGAGCCCGGGTCATGATAGAGACCCTGTAAAAAGGCTCGCACTGCCCACCATACGGGTTACTGTCCCAGGACAGGAGAGAGAGGACTTTGTAAGGGAGCCACAGGCAGCAAAGAACTCGCAAACTAGCACGAGTAGGGAGGCTTACAGACCTCACCAAAAGAGGGATCCATTGTGGCCTCCAGGCCAGCCGGGCCACATCACCACCTGTTGCTGGTACCCTGGACTGTGGCTTGCTTCAACTAGTAAACCAGGTAAAGACATTACAACCCTGTGTCCTTCGTTTATTCTGGTCAAACACCACCGGAGCCCTGGGGACCCAGCTTCACCTGTGGGAAGAGATACCATCTATGCTGCCAAACCATCACCCCCAGAGGACCCCTTTAAGCAGCGTCGGTCACCCCTGTCCGAGTACCACAGGTGGCGTCATGATCTTTTATTATTTTCACAATCCCTTTAAAGACTATCCCTTTTATTTGGGCACCCAGGGCCACGGACCTGGTCGCTGCCACTGTGACCACCTCTTTAACGATGACCGGACACGGAACCGAGTACTCCATGGCCCTGGCGAGCGCTCCATAACATTGTGAAAAATACAGGCTATATATTGAAACAGTCTGTTATGTCTGTGGTCTCCAAATCTTTGCTTTTCAGGCATACATTCCAGTGTTTGGCCTGCTACCCTTGCTGTATACAGTATTTTGTTGTTTTTAAAATTGTTAAAAATACAGGGCACATATTGAAACAGTCTGTTATGTCAGTCACACGTCTGGTCTATCTGTGGTCTGAAAATCTTGGATTTTCAGACATACATTCCAGTTTTTGGTCTGCTACCCTTATTTCGTGGCTTTAAAAATTTTTAAAAATACAGGAGATATATTGAAACAGTCTGTTATCTCCGTCCGACGCCCGTTCTATGTGTGATCTAAAAATAGTTGTTTTTCATGCATACATTCCAATTTTTGGTCTGTCTAATACCATAGGTCTATACACTATTTTGGCAAAAAAAAAACACCATATATTACAGTGTAGTAGTTCCGTGACACGCCTCATCTATCTGTGGGCTACAAATTGTGCTTTTGAGGCTTCCATTCTCCTTTTTTTGCGGTGTGTTACCCTAGCTCTAACCACTATTTAGCAGTAAAAAATATATATACAGGCCACATACTGAGGAGTCTGGTACCTCAGTCAAACACCAGATGTATCTGTGGCCTACAAATTGTGGTATTTCAGGGCTACATTCCACTGTATTTGCTGTCTTTGACCTGATTTCTATACACTATTTTTGGGGCCAAAATAAAAACACAGAGGCCACATATTTTACAGTGGAGTATCTCTGTGACAAGCCTCATGTATCTTTGCTGTGTGTTACCCTACCTCTAAACAGTAAACACTATTTTGGGCTGAATTAAAAAAAAAAATGTACCCCCCATGGGGAAATCCTTGTCACAACATACACTTAGTGTATGGGCATTTCAAGTCTAGGAGACCCGCTTCTTTAAATTGTGACTTTTTTTTTAATGAGGCCTCTTTGTCCACATCTCATCATCCACCGCCACTAGAACACCAGGGTGAACGTGTTCTATGCTGCTATAGCCAGTCAATTTTTTGGCAAGTGGGTCTATGATCCCCATAAAAAAATTGTTTAATAAATGTACCCCCATGGGGAAATGTGTATGGGCATTATGAGTCTAGGAGACCCGCTCCTTTGTAATGGGACATTTTTTTTATGAGGCCCTCCTCCATGTTTCTTCCAAGGGGTTATTGGGGTGCGTGCAAATTTGGGTCAAGGCGGCCCTTGCATTCAGTGCATAAGGAAACTCTATGGCAGAACCAACTGAAGAATGTGAAGTGGGTTTCTTGTGGCCATCCAGTACCTGGGTTCAAAGGCTTATTGGGGTGCATATGACTTGATAGCAGAGCAGGCCTTGCATTCAATGCAACATTTTTTCAGGAAGCCCTCCTGTACCTCTCATGAAAGGGGTATTGGGTGCGTTGTTATTCTTGGCAGCCCAGCCACTCACTACATGGGCAATAACATAATAGGAGACCCACTGTTTAATAATGGCCCTTAAAGAATATTAATGCCACCTGATGCCCCTCTAAAAATAGGCTCTGTGATTTTAAGAGTCCCTCCTTCATAAATGAAACAAGATGGGTCTGCTTATGTATCACACACCACATGGCTAGCTAGGAGTGTTAAATGTTACAATGTCATTTCACAGTGAATGCATTTGTATTCGTTGAAAGCAATGTTAAAGTTGAAAAACGCATCAAAAATGCTGCGAGAGAACATAGCCCAAGTGATGGAGGAACATTTTGGTCAGGGGAAAATTATTTTGCCTTATATACAAGTCATTAGCCTGGAAAGGATGTACCTTAACATATTTCCCAGCAAAATCCATTTTGGTTACGTTTTTGTATGTTTGTTGGTGGCGTGACACTCTGAAAACATTGCTTACAGCTGTGACTTCGGAGTCAGAAATGCTTCCAAGGGGGATCCCCATGATGTTCTCATGTCATTTGAGCTGTGTTTCCATCATTTTCTGATATTTTTAGACCTTAAAAGGACTCCCGGGGGGATAACGGTAAAATACTCGGGTTTCCCATAGACTTACATTGGGCTCGTTGCCCCGAATTATTCCAATTTGCTCAACCCGAGCAATGAGCACCCGAGCATTTTAGTGCTTGCTCATCACTAATAATGATGTCACGGTAGCTGAAGTGGGTCGCTGGATGCCTTAACACTTCCCTCGTGTCCACAACAATTGTCTATAGCGGGAGCAGGGCTGTATTTGCCACTAGGCACTTGAGGGCACATGCCTAGGGTGGCAGGATGCGGGGGGCGCACTTGAGGAAGGTTTTTTTTTTTTTATAAAGTCCAGGGTCAAGCGCCCGCCCCCTCTCCCTCCCACCCCCTCCCTGAAGACTTCATACTCACCCTCCTCCAGCGGTGCCTGCTGCCACTCCGTCTCAGCGCCGGCAGTTCGTCCTGTCCTCAGCGGTCACGTGGTACCGCTCTTTAAGGTGATGAATATGGACTGCAGAGATGCCGGGAAGTTCTGTGCCGCGTGGTGAGAGAAAGGCAAGTATGACAGGGGAGGAGGATGGGAGGAGGATGGGAGGAGGATGGGGGAGCATTGCACACAGGGTGGGAGGATGTGGGAGCCATGCACACAGGGTGGGAGGATGGAGGAGCCATGCACACAGGGTGGGAGGATGGAGGAGCCGTGCACACAGGGTGGGAGGATGGGGGAGCCGTGCACACAGGGTGGGAGGATGGGAGAGCCATGCATACAGGGTGGGAGGATGGGAGAGCCATGCATACAAGATGGGAGAATGGGGGAGCCATGCATACAGGATGGGAGAATGGGGGAGCCATGCACACAGCATGGTAGAATAGAGGAGCCGTGCATACAGGGTGGGAGGATGGGGGAGCCGTGCATACAGGGTGAGAGGATGGGGGAGCCGTGCACACAGGGTGGGAGGATGGGGGAGCCGTGCACACAGGGTGGGAGGATGGGGAAGCCGTGCACAGAGGGTGGGAAGATGGGGGAGCCGTGCGCACAGGGTGGGAGGATGGGGGAGCTGTGCACATGGTGGGAGGATGGGGGAGCCGTGCACACAGGGTGGGAGGATAGGGGAGCCGTGCACACAGGGTGGGAGAATGGGGGAGCCGTGCACGCACGGTGGGAGGATGGGGGAGCCGTGCACACATGGTGAGAGGATGGGGGAGCCGTGGACACACAGTGGGAGGATGGGGGAGCTGTGGACACAGGGTGGGAGGATGGGGGAGCTGTGCATACACGGTGGGAGGATGGGGGAGTCGTACACACAGGGTGGGAGGATGGGGGAGCCGTGCACACACGGTGGGAGCATGGGGGAGCCGTGCACACACGGTGGGAGGATGGGGGAGCCGTGCACACAGGGTGGGAGGATGGGGAGCTGTGCACACAGGGTGGGAGGATGGGGGAGCCGTGCACACATGTGTGCAGACAAAGTATGGGGAGTCAGGTGAGCAGACAGTATAGAAAGTGAGGGGGTAAATATATGAGGAGACAGGATAGTGAACAGGGGGGATGTGAGAGGAGACAGTATGAGGAGGGAGGGGAATAGTGTGAGAAGACAGCATGGGGGCAGAAAATTAAGTGGCACAGAATAGAAACTGAGTAGTGGAGCGTAGCATGGAGGGACAGTGTAAGGGCACAGCCAGGAGGGGACAGTATACCAAGGAGAGGGAGCGTGATGAGAGAGTACAGTATAAATACTGAGCCCTATATGGGGACACAGTGTGAGAGGACAGTGTGAGAAGAGAGTGTGAAAAGGGGGCCGGTATGGAAAGGAGAGGTCAGTGTGAAGAGCATGTACCATAAGAGGGACAGTGTGGGGGTCATATTTTGTGCAGACAATATAGTGAGGGTCAATTTTTTATTCAGGAGCATTATAATGACACTTGTATCTTTAAGGGCGTCATGTGGAGATTTTCTGCAAAAGAGCAGAGAAGATGTACAGTCATGGCCAAAAGTATTGACACCCCTGCAATTCTGTCAGATAATACTCATTTTCTTCCTGAAAATGATTGCAAACACAAATTGTTTGGTATTATTATTATCTTCATTTAATTTGTCTTAATTGAAAAACACAAAAAGAATTGTCCTAAAGCAAAATTGGATATAATTACACACCAAACATAAAAAGGGGGTGGACAAAAGTATTGGCACTGTTGGAAAAATCATGTGATGCTTCTCTAATTTGTGTAATTAACAGCACCTGTAACTCACCTGTGGCACCTAACAGGTTTTGGCAATAACTAAATCACACTTGCAGCCAGTTGACATGGATTAAAGTTGACTCAACCTCTGTCCTGTGTCCTTGTGTGTACCACATTGAGCATGGAGAAAAGAAAGAAGACCAAATAACTGTCTGAGGACTTGAGAAACCAAATTGTGAGGAAGCATGAGCAATCTCAAGGCTACAAGTCCATCTCCAAAGACCTGAATGTTCCTGTGTCTACCGTGCGCAGTGTCATCAAGAAGTTTACAGCCCATGACACTGTGGCTAACCTCCCTAGATGTGGACAGAAAAGAAAAATTGACAAGCGATTTCAACGCAAGATTGTGCGGATGTTGGATAAAGAACCTCAACCAACATCTAAACAAGTTCAAGCTGCCCTGCAGTCCGAGGGTTCAACAGTGTCAACCCGTACTATCCGTCGGCATCTGAATGAAAAGGGACTGTACGGTAGGAGACCCAGGAAGACCCCACCTCTTACCCCGAGACATAAAAAAGCCCGGCTAGAGTTTGCCAAAACTTACCTGAGAAAGCCTAAAACGTTTTGGAAGAATGTTCTCTGGTCAGATGAGACAAAAGTAGAGCTTTTTGGGCAAAGGCATCAACATAGAGTTTACAGGAGAAAAAAAAGAGGCATTCAAAGAAAAGAACACGGTCCCTACAGTCAAACATGGCGGAGGTTCCCTGATGTTTTGGGGTTGCTTTGCTGCCTCTGGACTGCTTGACCGTGTGCATGGCATTATGAAGTCTGAAGACTACCATCAAATTTTGCAGCATAATGTAGGGCCCAGTGTAAGAAAGCTGGGTCTCCCTCAGAGGTCATGGGTCTTCCAGCAGGACAATGACCCAAAACACACTTCAAAAAGCACTAGAAAATGGTTTGAGAGAAAGCACTGGAGACTTCTAAGGTGGCCAGCAATGAGTCCAGACCAGAATCCCATAGAACACCTGTGGAGAGATATAAAAATGGCAGTTTGGAGAAGGCACCCTTCAAATATCAGGGAGCTGGAGCAGTTTCCCAAAGAAAAATGGTCTAAAATTCCAGCAGAGCATTGTAAGAAACTCATTGATGGTTACCGGAAGCGGTTGGTCGCAGTTATTTTGGCTAAAGGTTGTGCAACCAAGAATTAGGCTGAGGGTGCCAATACTTTTGTCTGGCCCATTTTTGGAGTTTTGTGGGAAATGATCAATGTTTTGCTTTTTGCTTCATTCTCTTTTGTGTTTTTTCATTTAAGACAAAGTAAATGAAGATAATAATACCAAAGAAATTGTGTTTGCAATCATTTTCAGGAAGAAACTGAGTATTATCTGACAGAATTGCAGGGGTGTCAATACTTTTGGCCATGACTGTAAGTCTGCAGAGACGGCTGTGGATGAGAAAACTCATCATGGGATCTGGACAAGATGAAGAAAAGAAGAACGGCTCCAGAGGCGACGTCATCTATAAGGTACCTGGATGGAAATGTTATTTGTGATACTAACTAACTCTCATGTTTTTATTTATGTTAGGAGCATTATAGGGGATGTCCAGGTTTGTGATGAGTCTGCAGTCATTCTTTGTGACTGCAGACTTCTGAATTCTCACAGCGCGCACTGCACGCTGTCAGGATTCTCTTGTGCTAGGGATTTAAATTAATGTGGTCACATGCTGACTAGACATATGTGGCCTCCGTCAATGAAAATGAACTGAGCGAGGCCGGGCACGTCTAGTCAGAATGTGGTCAGAAGTATACAAATCACATGCTTCTGCTGACATGACCGTCCACCAGCAAGGGAGAATCCTAAAAGTGTGCAGTGCATGCGTTGTGAGAATTCAGAAGCCTGCGATGTCAGGATTCAGCTCTGCAGGTTCCAGTAGTCGTCACATGGACACGTCACTCATATGTGATTTTTATACTTGTGGACCTGTGACAATGAGCTTCTCTTCTGCTATCTCTCAGAGAAAATTGAGAGCATTAGGTAGAGGAGCTCGTCGGTACATGAATAAATCGCGCATGTCCTGTAGGGGAGGGCACCAAAATGAATCCTTGCCTCTGGTGCCAGAAACCCTAGATACACCTCTGCCGGTATGCCACTGCGAGTGGTGATTACCGGGTCCGGTAGAGGGATGTCTGTGCACAGGCAGTGAGGCAGGTACTGAGGGTGTGCACAGAGAGAATGTAAGCCCCCCGCTTAAGACTCAGAAATATTGCAGGGGTCTCAGGTCCACATACACCCTAACCTTCAACTTTTTATGTCATAATTTTGATATGGGAATCATTATGAGGTAACTGCAACTCTGTGAGCTAAGAATAGATTTATCCAGTTCTCACCAGTTTTGTGCGCCGTTTTTGCCGCATTTTGATTAAAGCGCTTTGGCGGTCTTTTTACTGATATATAAGCCCATGTTTGGCTGTTTTCACCTCATTCTGCGGGCGCACGTAGAAAGAAGAGCCCACCCTCCCTCCCCTTATTTAGTTGTTATTAGTTGTCGTACGGTTTTATTTGTGGGGTAAAATCACTCAGTTATGGGTGGATTTGGTTTTACTGGAAGTTTGGAATTTGTTGGACATTTAATATATGAAATATTATTTATTGTATATTTATTAATGATTTATGAAACCCAAAATAAAACCTCACGGCCATTTTATTCCATCATTAACTTGTCTTTGTGTATTTATTTGGGAATGGGTTTTATGGGGACATGGAGACCCGGAGACTGCCCGTCCCAGTCTGCGCCGTAGCCTGGAGCCTCATTATCATAGGAATATGTCAGTTAATAAATTGTTTTCCTAAAGCTTTATAGTGTAGTTTTAGGTCAGAGGGATGGTTAGGGATGAGCTAGCAAGGTGCAGGAACAGGTAGTGATGGCTACTTGCGGACATGTGCGGCACTTGCGGATTTGCACTTGCGGTGATACAAAAAACACTGCTAGCAGTGTTTTTTCCATTGCTGCAAGAACCGCATTTGCCGGATTGTGGCAAAACCACAAGTGCCGCACATGTCCGCAAGTCCCATATGGAATGAATGAGGACAAACGTAGTGTTGCCGTAAGTGATCCATTACATGGCAGATGCGGAAAAACTGCCATATCTGCTGCAAAAAGGCTACTTTCACATCAGTGATTTATGACAAAGTCACTGCCGATAGTGTCATACTCACCAATGGGGTGAAGTGCCTAGTGCAGCAGAAACTCTAAATACGGCCCTGAGCGGGAGGTGGCAGTGGTTGGTATAGGACCCCCGGGAGCACTTCTGTAGTGGTGGTGTCTGGGTGCAGGTCCTGGAGCACCCGTGGTGTCTGTGCAATCTCAAACAGCCAGACATGCAGGTGAACTTGTAAACATAACAGTTTTACTGACTGAGGTAACTGGATACAGTCTCTCTCCTAAAGGCAAAGTTCACAGTATATTGTGCATATGAAAGTAATGGTTCTCCCTCTTGAGACAAGTGAGGTTATGGCCTCTCAGGGCGGCTGGAGCAGAGTTCTCTTCACTTGCTATTAGAGGAAGTGCTATGCGCAGTCCATGAAATATTACACTGATGGAGGCTCTCGGAGGAAACACACTATAGTGTGGAAGTACTCACAGTTTTGAGCCTACCCTTCACTTTTGCAGGGGGTAGGTTAAACAAAGTTGGTGGCATGGCAGCCACGTGGATCTGGAATTGGCTAGAAGCAAACAGGATAACCAGCATGCAGGAGAGCACATGTGCAGCGTAATCTCTCCTGACCGCATGAGGCTTCACCCTTTGTGGAGGAGATTATGAGAAGAAAAATGTCCCCCCAACGTGGACTGATATTGAAACTATGCTGGGAGCAGTAGTGTCTGCTTCCTCAGGCAGCTTGAACCTCCCAGAAGTGGAAGTTACCTCAGAAGTGTGAGAGCCCAGTAGATGGAAGGCTCCTCCCACCCGTTTCTATGGCAGCTTGTTGTGAGGAGAATAATCAGTTACCGTATATACTCGAGTATAAGCCGAGATTTTCAGCCCATTTTTGGGGGCTGAAAGTCCCCCTCTCAGCTTATACTCGAGTCACACCCGGGGGTCAGCAGGTGAGGTGGGGGCTGTGTAATTATACTTACCTGCTCCTGGCGCTGTATCCCTGCTTCTTCCAGCGCTGCAGCTTCTTCCTGTACTGAGCGGTCACCTCTATGAGAGGTGGAGCCGCATATTCATGATTGCAATGAGCGGTAACTGTGACCGCTCAATACAGGAAGAAGATGCAGCGGTGGAAGAAGCAAGGACACAGCGCCAGGAGCAGGTAAGTATACGGGGAGAGGAGCGCAGCGCTGCGCGATAGTCACCTGCTACTCGTTCCAGTGCGGCTCCATCTTCAGCGTCCTCTGGCTGTGACGCTCAGGTCAGAGAGCGCGGTGACGTAGTCAGTGCACGCCCTCTGCTGAACGTCAGTGCCGAAGACGGAGCCGCACGAGGAGCAGGTACAAGTGCCGGGGTCCTGAGCGACGGAGAGGTGAGTATGTGATTTTTTTTTTATGGCAGCAAAAGCAAATGGGGCAAGTGGCTGTACGGAGCATCTGTATGGGGCCATAACACTTGTGCAGCACTATAAGGGGCAAGTAGCTGTGCGGAACATCTGTATGGGGCCATAACACTTGTGCAGCACTATAAGGGGCAAGTGGCTGTGCGGAGCATCTGTATGGGGCCATAACACTTGTGCAGCATTATATGGGGCAAGTGGCTGTGCGGAGCATCTTATGGGGCCATAACACTTGTGCAGCAGTATAAGGGGCAAGTGGCTGTGCGGAGCATCTTATGGGGCCATAACACTTGTGCAGCAGTATAAGGGGCAAGTGGCTGTGCGGAGCATCTGTATGGGGCCATAACACTTGTGCAGCATTATATGGGGCAAGTGGCTGTACGGAGCATCTTATGGGGCCATAACACTTGTGCAGCAGTATAAGGGGCAAGTGGCTGTGCGGAGCATCTGTATGGGGCCATAACACTTGTGCAGCACTATAAGGGGCAAGTGGCTGTGCGGAGCATCTGTATGGGGCCATAACACTTGTGCAGCACTATATAGGGCAAGTGGCTATATGGAGCATCTTATGGGGCCATAACACTTGTGCAGCACTACAAGGGGCAAGTGGCTGTGCGGAGCATCTGTATGGGGCCATAACACTTGTGCAGCACTATAAGGGGCAAGTGGCTGTGCGGAGCATCTGTATGGGGCCATAACACTTGTGCAGCACTATATAGGGCAAGTGGCTATATGGAGCATCTTATGGGGCCATAACACTTGTGCAGCACTACAAGGGGCAAGTGGCTGTGCGGAGCATCTGTATGGGGCCATAACACTTGTGCAGCACTATAAGGGGCAAGTGGCTGTGCGGAGCATCTGTATGGGGCCATAACACTTGTGCAGCACTATATAGGGCAAGTGGCTATATGGAGCATCTGTATGGGGCCATAACACTTGTGCAGCACTACAAGGGGCAAGTGGCTGTGCGGAGCATCTTATGGGGCCATAACACTTGCGCAGCACTATAAGGGGCAAGTGGCTGTGCGGAGCATCTTATGGGGCCATAACACTTGTGCAGCACTATAAGGGGCAAGTGGCTGTATGGAGCATCTGTATGGGGCCATAACACTTGTGCAGCACTATATGGGGCAAGTGACTGTACGGAGCATCTTATGGGGCCATAACACTTGTGCAGCACTATATGGGGCAAGTGACTGTACGGAGCATCTTATGGGGCCATAACACTTGTGCAGCACTATATGGGGCAAGTGGCTGTGCGGAACATCTGTATGGGGCCATAACACTTGTGCAGCACTATATGGGGCAAGTGGCTGTGCGGAACATCTGTATGGGGCCATAACACTTGTGCAGCACTATAAGGGGCAAGTGGCTGTGTGGAGCATCTTATGGGGCCATAACGTTTGTGCAGCACTATATGGGGCAAGTGGCTGTGCGGAGCATCTTATGGGGCCATAACACTTGTGCAGCACTATAAGGGGCAAGTGGCTGTGCGGAGCATCTTATGGGGCCATAACGTTTGTGCAGCACTATATGGGGCAAGTGGCTGTGCGGAGCATCTTATGGGGCCATAACGTTTGTGCAGCACTATATGGGGCAAGTGGCTGTGCGGAGCATCTTATGGGGCCATAACACTTGTGCAGCACTATATGGGGCAAGTGACTGTATGGAGCATCTGTATGGGGCCATAACACTTGTGCAGCACTATATGGGGCAAGTGACTGTACGGAGCATCTTATGGGGCCATAACACTTGTGCAGCACTATATAGGGCAAATATCTCTATGGAGCATCTTATGGGGCCCTTATTACCCTTTATGCAGGATCATATGGGGCATATTTTTATATGGAGCATCTAATGGGGCCCATCAAACTTTATGGAGCATTATATGGGGCTCCTGACTCAATATGGATATTCAAAAACACTTAACCTACTGATGTCTCAATTAATTTTACTTTTATTGGTATCTATTTTTACTTTTGAAATTTACCGGTAGCTGCTGCATTTTCCACCCTAGGCTTATACTCGAGTCATTAGGTTTTCCCAGTTTTTTGTGGCAAAATTAGGGGGGGTCGGCTTATACTCGGGTTGGCTTATACTTGGGTCGGCTTATACTCGAGTCTATACGGTAACTTTCATATACACACACTGGCCAGTAGATGGCAGCAAAGCACATTTATGAATCATTGGTATACAATGCCATGTATTACATCTCCTAACTCACAATGCCCAAACGAATTCTGACACACTGGAACAAATCTACTACCAGGAGGTATATCTACGACATATACTTAACTCTTTTTTAATGTTCCCCAGGGACAAGATATGCCAGATCCATAGATGTAAGGTGAAGGAGAACATTCTTACTAAAGCTCGCAGGATGGATTCTGTTACATATCAAGAATATATTGTTCAGCTTAGCCCGAACTGTCACGTTATACACCACGAAAAAATAGAGCTCTGAGACCCTTGCTGGACGCATTAAACCTACAAAATATATACATGGAGTTTCCCTTTTTGTCAGCAAGTGCATCATTCAGGTACCCTGCTAACCCCTTGCTGTCTAGGAGGCTTACCAGGTTTTACTTCGCTGAACAAACAGATAAAAAGGAATAGTGCCAACTAACAATTCATAAGGCATGGAAAGTGATAATGCAAATGAAGAAAACTTACATTTCTTTTTTGTTCAGTGCTCTCTTTGATGTCCGGGTGAAAGCTGCAGACTGATTATAATTAATTGAAAGCTTGGTTGCATTTGTAAGTGGTTTTCAAGCCACTCACAGAGTAAGTTCCACATTTTTCCTTCGTTATCTCTACCTTCTGATATATTCCCATACAGTAGCACGGCTTTTTCAGATCCTTTTTTCATTCCTTTGTATTCTACAGATTTTACTTCAGGATTGGGAATTCCTTCTGTCTCGGTTTCACCATTGGAGTGGCCAGGCCTACCTAGAGGCCCGAATTATATTATATCACATGTCCTCAGAGTGAAGCAAGATGTAAACCTAAGGGGGTGTCGGAAATCGGGGCAATGGAGACTTGGACACCCCTCCTCCAGACTGATCGCTCTTCTTTCTCTGATTGCCTACGCACTTGGTCAAAATTGTTGGTACCCCTCGTTTAATGACAGAAAAACCCACAATGGTCACAGAAATAACCTGAATCTGACAAAAGTCAAAAAAAAAGATCCATGAAAATGAACAAATGAAAGTCAGACATTGCTTTTCAACCATGCTTCCTCTCTTTTATCCTTTATCCTATTCCCCAAAATGGCATCTATCAAGCTTAGATCACTCAATGTTCGAGGTGTTGATATTCCACAGAAACGTTGGTAGATTCTCTACTCTATGCATAAATAAATTCATATTCATTTGTTGCAAGAAACTCACTTCAAATCCAAGCATATCCCCACGCTAAAAGACATATTTCACACACTACTTGCACAGCACCAATCCAGAGTTAAAATCTAAAGCCTTTCCATTGCAATCCAAAAATCGCTAGCATTTTCCCTCATTGATTTGCGACGCCCACCAGGGCCGTGGGGTACTCGGAACTGGGTCGGACAGTTCATTGGGGAAGCCACGGGGCCGTGACCCGACTCCTTGGCCCTGGGCGTGCAATAAAAATGTAACGGGGAAAGTTATTTGGGATTGATTCGTGACGCCACCCGTGGTGTTTGGCAAGGGATGGCCGACGCTGCAGTTCAGGTCCTCCGGGGCCAATTGTGATGCAGCAAAGATGGGGCCCGAAGGCAGATAAAACAGGCGGTTCAGGTGGTGGTGAACGTTGGGGTGCAGAGAATAATCAAGGGACGCAGAAAAATACAGTTTTCTTTATCTTTACTTCTTGGTAGATGAACATGCAATTTGGGGTACCAGTTACACATAACAGAACGAGTCTGGCTAGCCTGAAAGCATTCAGGGGGTCCACCTTACCAGTTGAGGTTGGAGGCCTTCCTGCTGCACTCCCTTTTCGGATCCCTGCTGCCTGTAGCTAAGCTGCGGCCCTTTCCTGCATGTTGGCTTTGTCCTGTATGGCAGACAGCACTAGCCTATCACGGGCACTGCCTTTTCACTGTCAGCCCTGGGTCTGCTGTGGTGCCTCCAGGTGTTCGGTATGGCCAGGGAGCTTACAGTCCCCTGCCCTCCAGATTCGGCTGTCGGGGCGTAGAGCACCCGCACAGCCAAGGACTCTGACATCCTTCTATCAGCGCTGCGCTCCGGGGTCAGCTTTGACGCAGCTGCAATGCCCCAGAGCCCTTGTCTCTGCTCCACTACACTAACTCACTAACAGCCTACACTGATTCCTCCTCCCGACCAGAGAGAGCAGCTCCCCAGAAGTCGGATCTAGAGCTCCCCCTTGTGGCCTGGAGCAGGGATAGTGATGCATGCTGTGTATTACCTGGCATGGGGACCTTTTCCTGATTCCAGTCATGACATTACCCTTCAGAGGGAGGCAATGTCTCCATGGCAACCGGACTCTGGGGTGCCACAGATTCTCTTTGTGATGATCTCAATTTCTACAAGAGCTAACTAGTATCTTCCTAATAGGGATCAGATCTCTACTTGCCGCCTTTTTTCTAAGGCTAGGTTCACATTGCGTTAGTGGGTGTCCGCTAACGGAATCCGTTACATGGCAAAATTGTCGCAATGAACGCTATGTAATGGATCCGTTAGCGCACCCATTGACTGCAATGTGCTAACGGATCGCTAACGCATCGCTAACATATGCCATTTTTGGCATGCGTCAGCGATGTGCCGTTAGTTTCGGACGGACCTTGAATGCTGCTTGCAGCGTTCAGTGTCCGTTCTTCACTAGCACAGATAGGGGATCTGCGCTAGTGGGATTGCCAAACGCAATCCCTTTTTGGACACTGCGTTAGCACAATCCGTTAGCGTAACCGCTGAACGGATTGCACTAACACAATGTGAACCTAGCCTAACATTACTCTCTGATTTTGGCAAGGGTACAATGATTGCAGGTGGAAGCTTCAATCTTACATTAAATCCCACAGTGGATTCTTCTTCTGGCCAGGAAACTTTCTGTAAGACAACTTCGGTCTCTTAAGCAGCTCCTCCATGCCCTCTGACTGACAGACATCTTGTGGATATTAAATCAACAAGGTAAGGTCTATACATACTTTTCCAATGCTAATAATTCATACAACCACATAGACTTTTTCCTCTTAGGTCACTATGCTCTATCTTGACACCCTCTGGCTACAATTGGAGATAAATTGTGGTCAGACCATTCTTCAATTTTTTTCTCTATCCCTTTCTTCTCTTGTCCAACATTCTTAGACTTAGAGGTTGAATTATGACATTCTAAAGGATGTTCTACGTGCATCAGAGTTGAAAAATTCCATTTATTTCTTTATTCAGGTTCATGCCTCTGACCAAACTTTAATTCCCTTGCAATGGGATACTTTGAAGTGCGTTTTGAGTGGGATCTTAATCAAGCATAATTCTAGACTTAACAGGGAGAGAGCTTTGGTTGTAGATTAATTATTGTACGAAATTCATACTCTTGAGCCATTGCATAAACAAACACTCTCCACTTCTACGCTTGCAGACATATTAAAAAAGAAGTAATTTAAGAGAACTTCTAGACAAAAAATTTCTCAGGTGTAAGAAAAAATCTAAATGCTTCGTTTATGAATCTGCCAAATGCAGGAGACCCCTCTCAATATTTCTTCACGAACGTTCCTCAGCGACATATATCCCATGCATTAAGAGACATGACAGTGGTGACACTCATCATCTGAAACAAATAGTTGATCTTTTTCATTCATATTAAGAGGAATTATATAATATGAAATTCTATGATTTATCTAATCTAAACCTATCTATTAGGATTGAAAACTTTATTCATGAAACATCCTTACTTACCCTAAATGGTCCTGTTTCTGATGAATAGGAAGATCAGGGCCGGCTCCAGGTTTTTGAGGGCCCCGGGCGAAAGAGTCTCAGTGGGCCCCCCCTTTAACACATACCATGATTCATGATCGCATATAACACAGCCCACGTAGTATATAGCACAGCCACATAGCATAAAACACAGCCATGTAGTATATAGCACAGTCCACATAGCATATAACAGCCCATATAGTATATAGCACTGCCACATATTATATAACACAGCCCATGTAGTATATAGAACAGCCATGTATTATATAGCACAGCCCACATAGCATATAACAGCCCATATAGTATATAGCACAGCCACATATTATGTAACAGCCCACGTAGTATATAGAACAGCCATGTAGTACATAGCACAGCCCATGTAGTATATAACAGCCCATATATATAGCACAGCCACATAGTATATAACACGGCACACGTAGTATATAGAACAGCCATGTAGTATATAGCACAGCCCACATAGCATATAACAGCCCATAGAGTATATAGCACAGCCACATATTATATAACACAGCTCACGTAGTATATAGAACAGCCATGTAGTATATAGCACAGCCCACGTACAATATAACAGCCTATAAAGTATATAGCACAGCCACATAGTATATAACACGGCACACATAGTATATAGAACAGCCATGTAGTTTATAGCACAGCCCACGTAGCACATTAACAGCCCACGTAGTATATAACACGGCCCACGTAGTATATAGCACAGCCATGTAGTATATAGAACAGCCATGTATTATATAGAACAGCCGTGTTGTATATAGCACAGACATGTAGCATACAGCACAGCCCCCCTACCCCCAAGAATGGCCCCATTGTCCAGTACTCACTTATAGTTTAAAAAAAAAAAAAAACACTCCTCACCTCTCAACGTTCCCGCGCCGCTCTGCTCCCTCCCTGCTCCGGTCTCGGCGGCTGCCGCTGCACTGTCTGACACACAGCGAGTGTGCAATGATGTCATCGCGCACCCACAGAGGCAGTGTCAGAGGCAGAGTGGGGAATGATGGGAGAGGGAGAGTCAGGTGACGCTCTCTACTCCATCATTTGCTTTGAACTTTACAGGCAGATGCCGGTAAAGTTCAAAGCGGCGACGGGGGAGTTGGCGCTTGCGACAGGCGGTCCCCCCTGCCTCACAGGGGCCGCATAGCAGCTGCGTGATGTGCCACTAGCTAAGGGCCCCTGAGGGAGCGGGGCCCTAGGCACTGGCAGCTGCCTGCCCCTAACGCCGGCCCAGAATGGGCCCCCCTGTCTCGCCAGGGCCCCGGCACTTGCCCGGGTACGCCGGGTGCTGACGCCGGCCCTGAGGAAGATGATATCTCAGTGGAAGAGATTAATTCTGTCATCCAATGCACATCATCAGGCAGATGTCCTGGACCGGATGGCTTTTCTCCTGCATTTTATAAATTCTTCAGGGAGCAACTTGCACCAGTAACGGCTAAAACATTTAATTCATTATGTGAGAGTACATGCTTGGTTCCCCAATCTTTGGAAACACATATTAGTGTACTCCATGAACAAGGAAAGGATCCTTCAGTTATAGCTATTTTTAGTCCAATTTCCCTATTGAATGTGGACATCAAGTTATTTTCGAAGATTGTGGTACTGATCAGGTGGGATTTGTTAAGGAGCGGGAGTCACGAGAACACCATTAAGACATTACTCGTTATTTCAAAACAAAATTTAATTCTACACCTCTTGGACTATTATCTGTAGATGCAGAAAAGGATTTTGATAGAGTTCACTGGGTCTTTATGGCAGAAGCTCTGAGAAAAATAAGTATAGGCCCTCTTTTTTTTACAAAGGATCCTTGCGTTATATAATAAACCATAATAAATCCTTGCGTTATATAGTAAACCAGGGATTCAAGCTTCAGGAGGCTAATTTGCATATTCCAGGTGCCTTCTGGGAGAAGCGAAGTCTCCCTAAGCTAGAAGATCGTTGGATACAGCCGGGACCAGCTGCTTCGAAAGCATCACCAAACCAGGGATTCAAGCTTCAGGAGGCTAATTTGCATATTCCAGGTGCCTTCTGGGAGAAGCGAAGTCTCCCTAAGCTAGAAGATCGTTGGATACAGCCGGGACCAGCTGCTTCGAAAGCATCACCAAACCAGGGATTCAAGCTTCAGGAGGCTAATTTGCATATTCCAGGTGCCTTCTGGGAGAAGCGAAGTCTCCCTAAGCTAGAAGATCGTTGGATACAGCCGGGACCAGCTGCTTCGAAAGCATCACCAAATTTTTGCCTGTAGGACATTATTGCAAGAGAGCTTGGCTGAGTAGATTACACAAGAAGGAAAACACACAGCAAGTCAGCAGGATCTAGGAGCAACATGGCAGATGTGACAACCTACATGGTGAGCTGCAGCATGTGCTACATGTTCACAGATCGACCAGAAGAAGAATCCAATTTCACCTGTCAGAAGTGTAGACTAGTGGCCCTTTTAGAAGAAAAGGTGCGGGGTCTGGAAGAAAGAATAGCAACTTTGAAACTCATCAAAGAGAATGAAGACTTTCTAGACAGAACAGAAGCATCTCTACTGGTCACAGAAGGTGCAAAAAGTGTCAGAGAACCTCCAAAAGCAGATGAGTGGAAGCATGTGACCAAAAGAAGCAAGAAGACCATGGAGAAATCACCAACCACACAACTGAAGAACCGATATCAAATCTTTGTAGAGGATGAAGATGGCACACCTAAGAATGAAGCAATACCAGCAAGCAAAAAAGAAAAGGGCACACAGCAACAAGTGACAGCAAAAAGTACAGCCAAGAAGCAACGAAGAGTGGTGGTGGTGGGAGACTCACTACTGAGAGGCACCGAAGCAGCCATCTGCAGACCGGACATAACTGCAAGAGAAGTATGCTGCCTTCCAGGTGCGATGATCAAGGATGTGACCGATAGGATACCAAAGCTCTTCAGCTCCAAGGACGTCCACCCATTTCTTCTGATACATGTTGGCACCAATGACACGGCAAGGAAGGACCTACCGACAATCTGCAAGGACTTTGAAGAGTTGGGGAAGAAAGTAAAGGAACTGGATGCACAGGTAGTTTTTTCTTCTATCCTTCCAGTAGACGGGCATGGCACCAGGAGATGGAACAGGATCCTTGATGCAAACAACTGGCTAAGACGATGGTGCAGACAACAAGGATTTGGATTCCTGGACCACGGTGTGAATTACTGGTATGATGGACTCCTCGCCAGAGACGGACTACACCTCAACAAACCTGGGAAACACACATTCGCCAGAAGACTCGCTACACTCATCAGGAGGGCGTTAAACTAGAAGAAGAGGGGACGGGAAGAAAAACATTAGACTCGAACAAAGACGACCCAGGAAAACATACTCAGAAGGGAGGTAAGAACATTTCTAAAACAATCCACAGTGAGGAGATTGGAACAAAACAAAATCCTCTAAACTGCATGCTCGCAAACGCCAGAAGCCTGACAAACAAGATGGAAGAACTAGAAGCAGAAATATCTACAGGTAACTTTGACATAGTGGGAATAACCGAGACATGGTTAGATGAAAGCTATGACTGGGCAGTTAACTTACAGGGTTACAGTCTGTTTAGAAAGGATCGTAAAAATCGGAGAGGAGGAGGGGTTTGTCTCTATGTAAAGTCTTGTCTAAAGTCCACTTTAAGGGAGGATATTAGCGAAGGAAATGAGGATGTCGAGTCCATATGGGTCGAAATTCATGGAGGGAAAAATGGTAACAAAATTCTCATTGGGGTCTGTTACAAACCCCCAAATATAACAGAAAGCATGGAAAGTCTACTTCTAAAGCAGATAGATGAAGCTGCAACCCATAATGAGGTCCTGGTTATGGGGGACTTTAACTACCCGGATATTAACTGGGAAACAGAAACCTGTGAAACCCATAAAGGCAACAGGTTTCTGCTAATAACCAAGAAAAATTATCTTTCACAATTGGTGCAGAATCCAACCAGAGGAGCAGCACTTTTAGACCTAATACTATCTAATAGACCTGACAGAATAACAAATCTGCAGGTGGTTGGGCATTTAGGAAATAGCGACCACAATATTGTGCAGTTTCACCTGTCTTTCACTAGGGGGACTTGTCAGGGAGTCACAAAAACATTGAACTTTAGGAAGGCAAAGTTTGAACAGCTTAGAGATGCCCTTAATCTGGTAGACTGGGACAATATCCTCAGAAATGAGAATACAGATAATAAATGGGAAATGTTTAAGAACATCCTAAATAGGCAGTGTAAGCGGTTTATACCTTGTGGGAATAAAAGGACTAGAAATAGGAAAAACCCAATGTGGCTAAACAAAGAAGTAAGACAGGCAATTAACAGTAAAAAGAAAGCATTTGCACTACTAAAGCAGGATGGCACCATTGAAGCTCTAAAAAACTATAGGGAGAAAAATACTTTATCTAAAAAACTAATTAAAGCTGCCAAAAAGGAAACAGAGAAGCACATTGCTAAGGAGAGTAAAACTAATCCCAAACTGTTCTTCAACTATATCAATAGTAAAAGAATAAAAACTGAAAATGTAGGCCCCTTAAAAAATAGTGAGGAAAGAATGGTTGTAGATGACGAGGAAAAAGCTAACATATTAAACACCTTCTTCTCCACGGTATTCACGGTGGAAAATGAAATGCTAGGTGAAATCCCAAGAAACAATGAAAACCCTATATTAAGGGTCACCAATCTAACCCAAGAAGAGGTGCGAAACCGGCTAAATAAGATTAAAATAGATAAATCTCCGGGTCCGGATGGCATACACCCACGAGTACTAAGAGAACTAAGTAATGTAATAGATAAACCATTATTTCTTATTTTTAGTGACTCTATAGCGACAGGGTCTGTTCCGCAGGACTGGCGCATAGCAAATGTGGTGCCAATATTCAAAAAGGGCTCTAAAAGTGAACCTGGAAATTATAGGCCAGTAAGTCTAACCTCTATTGTTGGTAAAATATTTGAAGGGTTTCTGAGGGATGTTATTCTGGATTATCTCAATGAGAATAACTGTTTAACTCCATATCAGCATGGGTTTATGAGAAATCGCTCCTGTCAAACCAATCTAATCAGTTTTTATGAAGAGGTAAGCTATAGACTGGACCACGGTGAGTCATTGGACGTGGTATATCTCGATTTTTCCAAAGCGTTTGATACCGTGCCGCACAAGAGGTTGGTACACAAAATGAGAATGCTTGGTCTGGGGGAAAATGTGTGTAAATGGGTTAGTAACTGGCTTAGTGATAGAAAGCAGAGGGTGGTTATAAATGGTATAGTCTCTAACTGGGTCGCTGTGACCAGTGGGGTACCGCAGGGGTCAGTATTGGGACCTGTTCTCTTCAACATATTCATTAATGATCTGGTAGAAGGTTTACACAGTAAAATATCGATATTTGCAGATGATACAAAACTATGTAAAGCAGTTAATACAAGAGAAGATAGTATTCTGCTACAGATGGATCTCGATAAGTTGGAAACTTGGGCTGAAAGGTGGCAGATGAGGTTTAACAATGATAAATGTAAGGTTATACACATGGGAAGAGGGAATCAATATTACCATTACACACTGAACGGGAAACCACTGGGTAAATCTGACAGGGAGAAGGACTTGGGGATCCTAGTTAATGATAAACTTACCTGGAGCAGCCAGTGCCAGGCAGCAGCTGCCAAGGCAAACAGGATCATGGGGTGCATTAAAAGAGGTCTGGATACACATGATGAGAGCATTATACTGCCTCTGTACAAATCCCTAGTTAGACCGCACATGGAGTACTGTGTCCAGTTTTGGGCACCGGTGCTCAGGAAGGATATAATGGAACTAGAGAGAGTACAAAGGAGGGCAACAAAATTAATAAAGGGGATGGGAGAACTACAATACCCAGATAGATTAGCGAAATTAGGATTATTTAGTCTAGAAAAAAGACGACTGAGGGGCGATCTAATAACCATGTATAAGTATATAAGGGGACAATACAAATATCTCGCTGAGGATCTGTTTATACCAAGGAAGGTGACGGGCACAAGGGGGCATTCTTTGCGTCTGGAGGAGAGAAGGTTTTTCCACCAACATAGAAGAGGATTCTTTACTGTTAGGGCAGTGAGAATCTGGAATTGCTTGCCTGAGGAGGTGGTGATGGCGAACTCAGTCGAGGGGTTCAAGAGAGGCCTGGATGTCTTCCTGGAGCAGAACAATATTGTATCATACAATTATTAGGTTCTGTAGAAGGACGTAGATCTGGGTATTTATTATGATGGAATATAGGCTGAACTGGATGGACAAATGTCTTTTTTCGGCCTTACTAACTATGTTACTATGTTACTATGTATAATAGACCCACAGCTCGAGTTAGAGTTAAAGGGAACCTGTCACCCCTAAAATCGAAGGTGTGCCCCTGGCATCTGGGGCTTATCTACTGTACAGCATTCTGTAATGCTGTAGATAAGCCACCAATGTAATCTGAAAGATGAGAAAAAGAGGTTATATTATACTCACTTGGACAGGGGGTCCGATCCGATGGGCGTCGCGGTCCGGTCGGGGCTTCCCATCTTTATAGGATGACGGCCTCTTCTTGTCTTCATGCTGCAGCTCCGGCGCAGGTGTACTTTGTCTGCCCTGTTGAGGGTAGAGGAAAGTACTGCAATGCGCAGGCGTCGGGCCACTCTGACGAGGCCCGGCGCCTGCGCACTGCAGTACTTTGTTCTGCCCTCAACAGGGCAGACAAAGTACGCCTGCGCCAGAGCCGCAGCATGAAGACAAGAAGAGGCCGTCATCCTATTAAGATGGGAAGCCCCGGACTGGACTGCGACGCCCAGCGGGACCATCCCTGGATGAGTATAATCTAACCTCTTTGTCTCATCTTTCAGGATACATCGGGGGTTTATTTACAGCATTACAGAATGATGTAGATAAGCCCCTGATGCTGATGGGCTTAGCTCACCTTCGATTTTGGGGGTGACAGGTTCCCTTTAATGGTTTGTTGTCCTCTCATTTCATGATTAAAAATGGGACCAGACAGGGTTATCCACTTTATCCCCTGGTGTATGTGATAGTAATAGAACAGTTGGCTAATGCTATGAGAAATAACGGGAATATACAGTACAGACCAAAAGGTTGGACACACCTTCTCATTTAAAGATTTTTCTGTATTTTCATGACTATGAAAATTGTAAATTCACACTGAAGGTATCAAAACTATGAATTAACACATGTGGAATTATATACTTAACAAAGAAGTGTGAAACAACTGAAAATATGTCTTATATTTTCGGTTCTTCAAAGTAGCCACCTTTTGCTTTGATGACTGCTTTGCACACTCTTGGCATTCTCTTGATGAGCTTCAAGAGGTAGTAACCTGAAATGGTCTTCCAACAATCTTGAAGGAGTTTCCAGAGATACTTAGCACTTGTTGTCCCTTTTGCCTTCACTCTGCGGTCCAGCTCACCCCAAACCATCTCGATTGGGTTCAGGTCTGGTGACTGTGGAGGCCAGGTCATCTGGCGTAGCACCCCATCACTCTTCTTCTTGGTCAAATAACCCTTACACAACCTGGAGGTGTGTTTGGGGTCATTGTCCTGTTGAAAAATAAATGATGGTCCAACTAAATGCAAACCGAATGAAATAGCATGCTGCTGCAAGATGCTGTGGTAACCATGCTGGTTCAGTATGCCTTCAATTTTGAATAAATCTCCAACAGTGTCACCAGCAAAGCGCCCCCACACCATCACACCTCCTCCTCCATGCTTCACAGTGGGAACTAGGCATGTAGAGTCTATCCATTCACCTTTGCTGCGTCACACAAAGACACGGTGGTTGAAACCAAAGATCTCAAATTTGGACTCATCAGACTAAAGCACAGATTTCCACTGGTCTACTGTCCATTCCTTGTGTTCTTTAGCCCAAACAAGACTCTTCTTGTTGACTGTCCGTAGCAGTGGTTTCCTAGCAGCTATTTTACCATGAAGGCCTGCTGCGCAAAGTCTCCTCTTAACAGTTGTTGTAGAGATGTGTCTGCTGCTAGAACTCTGTGTGGCATTGACCTTGTCTCTAATCTGAGCTGCTGTTTATCTGTGATTTCTGATGCTTGTTACTCGGATAAACTTATATTCAGAAGCAGAGATGACTCTTGGTCTTCCTTTCCTGGGGCATTCCTCATGTGAGCCAGTTTCTTTGTAGCGCTTGATGGTTTTTGCAACTGCACTTGGGAACACTTTCAAAGTTTTCCCAATTTTTTGGACTGACTGACCTTCATTTCTTAAAGTAATGATGGCCACTCATTTTTCTTTACTTAGCTGCTTTTTTCTTTCCATAATACAAATTCTAGCAGTCTATTCAGTAGGACTATCAGCTGTGTATCCACCAGACTTCTGCTCAACACAACTGATGGTCCCAACTCCATTTATAAGGCAAGAAATCCCACTTATCAAACCTGACAGGGAACTGTGAAGTGAAAACCATTTTGGGTGACTACCTCTTGAAGCTCATCAAGAGAATGCCAAGAATGTGCAAAGCAGTCACCAAAGCAAAAGGTGGCTACTTTGAAAAACCTAGAATATAAGACATATTTTCAGTTGTTTCACACTTTTTTGTTAAGTATATAATTCCACATGTGTTTATTCATAGTTTTGATGCCTTCAGTGTGAATTTACAATTTTCATAGTAATGAAAATACAGAAAAATCTTTAAATGAGAAGGCGTGTCCAAACTTTTGGTCTGTACTGTACATGGGTATACAATAGGCTCCAAGTCTTATAAGGCAGCCCTATGTGCAGATAATTTACTCCTTTACATCTCCCAACCTCAAATTTTTTTTCCTGCCTTGATGGAGGAGTTTTATAGATTTGAATTCCTTACCCTACGCTCACACTTGCATACCGGGGCTTTGCGGAGGGCTGCATACTTCCTCCATTAAACCCTGCCCAATTACACAATTCTTCCGTTTAGGTCCACCTACTTCTGCATGCATCCTGCGTACCCATCTTTAACATTGGGTACGCAGTACATGTGAATGTATGCGGATGTATGCAGATGCATTGTTTTTACGTGCCCATCGACCGCACGGGAACGCAACTTGTTGTGTTTTGTGTGGACGGCGGGTGCGTCAAAATGACACATCCGCATACATCCACATACATCCGCATGTCATGCGTACCCAATGTTAAATATAGGTACGCAGGATGCATGCAGAAGTAGGCGAACCTAAACAGAAGTGCGGAAATGGGCAGGTTTAAACGGAGGAAGTATGCAACCCTCCGCAAAGCCCCTGTACGCAAGAATGAACCCGGCCTTAATCATTTTAAAGTAAATTATGCTAAAATGAAAGCTACAAATATTTCTCTCTGACAAAAAGAGGTTTGTCGAGTAGTAAATAAGGTTCCCATTAAGTGCCAAGTGGAAGCATTGAAATATTTAGGAGTGCTCATTCCCTCGGAGCACAATAAACTTTTTGAACTTAATTATCAGTCTCTTCTACATAGAACCTATAAAGGTCTCACAACTTATAACAAATTGAAATTGTTCTGGTTTGAAAGATGAACCCTGTTAAAATGAATATTTTGCCTCGTTTTTCATGTATTTTTCAGACTGTCCTTGTTTTCCCACCCCACAGTTTTTTCTACAAGTTACGCTCGGCTCTGGTTATGTTTTTTTTGGAATAGGTATAAGCCTCGAATTGACATGCAAACGCTCACTCGCATCAAATCTTTGGGTGGTGCAGCTCTTATGAATTTCGAAATGTATTTTCATGCTTCCATCATGGTAAGGTTAATAGATTGGCATTTTCATTCAAACATCAAACAGTGGGTAGGCCTGGAACTAGACGAGTCACCTATTCTTTTGAAATATGTCCCTTGAGTATTAGGAGCTTTTTTCTCTTTGGTAGACTGTTCAAATCTCTAAACTAAAGGGACCCTAGAATCTGGCATACACTCAGGTAGATTATTTGCAGACAGGTTAATCAGTCCACTCACATCGCTATTCTTTAATCCATCTTTCCATCCCGGATACTTAAACAGATCTTTTCTCGGTTGGAGGGCAGTGGAGGATATTGGTTTATCTCAGGTAATAGAGGACGGTAGGTTACCTCTTTTTGTCTCTTTATAGGCTGACACGGGAAAGGGAGGTTGGTGTGAGCTTGTCTCCATTGGATTGGGAAAAAGGACTGTTATTTACTCACAAACTCTCTAGTGTTTGTGCAGCACAGGATAATAATTATAAGATCTTTTCAAGGTGGTATCATTACTCATCTAAGCTGCATGCAATTTTCCCTACAGTATTTGATATTTGCTGGAGGCACGTTTTTGCTGCTGCCTGTACGGTGATTCCCTGTTAATGGAAGCTATCTCATCCCCGCACTGTGGTAGACTGGTATAATGAAATGGCTAACATTTCAGGATGGAGGAACTTTCTGATTGCTGTACTAGATCATCTGACAAATTTAGAATGATTTGGAGTGGATGGCTCGAGGTTCATCAGATTTTCATTGTTTTTTCTGATGGAATAGTTTTTTTGGAATAGTTTTTTTGGAAAAGACCTGTATCGATGTTAGTGGATTTGTTGCGCTTTATTCATTGAGATTCAAGGACTTTCCCCTACCCCTCCCCTTTTTTACCTTCTGGTATTTATCTCTTTCTCTTTTCTTCTCCTTTTAAATGGGTCTTCCCTTGAAATCCTCACTTATAAGTGTTTTAGTTTTATATTTACTTCAGTAATCAAGTGGATTGCTAGATTTCTTTCTGGTGTAATTGTTCAACATGTTATCCTTTAATTCTACATTAGCTAGTGTTTATAAGTTTTGCTGATAGTTCATCTGCTATAATGTTTAATAAATTTGGAATTTCTACCTTTATTGAAAAATAATCAGTTTTTTTCCTCAGTAGAGAAAGATTGAACATAAAGTTGGATCGCTCAAAACATAACGTAATCCAGATTTGGTATCCACTCACAACTGAAGTCAAGTGTTCAATGTTAGTGATGAGCGAAGGTGCTTGGTGATCAGGGCTGAACTGGCCATCTGGCAATTCTGGCAAATGCCAGAAGGGCCTGTCTGGTTGTGGGCAGCCTTGTTTGCTACGTTGTTAAGAGAATTGGTGTTAAGAGTTGTGAAGGAGCACAAAGTCGCTTACTTTGTCACTTACCCCAGCAGGCCACTGATATCATTAGAAATATCCGCCTTGTAGTAAATCTTGATTTCCTCCATCCAGGGTAATATTAGTAAAATATCCCATCTGGTGTTTGGGGACAGGGACAGCATGGGCCTGTCGGAATTCAAATGCCAGGACTGAATTTCAGCCCAGTCGTACCTGTCGGTGGTACTTAGATATCACTTGAGTATCTGGGTGCTCGGATAGGCTCAGCACTCTTCGAGCATTGGCTGGTGCTCAGTTTGAATGCTTGAATCCCCGCCCCGGATGTTTGGCGCCTGTTACACAACCAATAAACATGCTGTAGCCATCTTGGTGGTGCCATTACTGTGATTGTTTGGCCACATTACCTCATCAGAGATCAGGGCTGCCACTAGGAATTTCAGGGCCCCATACTGGCAAAATTTTTGAGCCCCTTTGAAACTCCGCCCAGGCTCCACCCCAGCACGACCGCATACACCAATCAAACCTTTCACAGTCCCATCGTCCACTTTTGGAAAAACCCCACTTATACACCACGTCCTCACCAATCACACATTAACAATTCCCATCTAACACCAGTTCACATATATAGCCAGCAGCTTTTGTTTTGGCCAAAAGATTTTTTTCAACCACCACCACGACAAGGTAGACTCTTTTGGCAGCACTCTACTCTAACCTAATACACATTTCTTAAAATGTCCAATACTGTTTTTAGGTATTTTGTTATTTATTTTTCTTTAAGGGAATTAGTCACATACATTTTTTAAAATTACCAATAATACCACATTCATGGGACAAATACCATCACACCATGACCAGACCATATATTACCACCACATAGTAACCGAATAATACCATATACAAGGGACAAATACTGCCACACCATGACCAGACCACATATTACCTATTACCACCACATAATACCACATGCAAGGAACAAATACTGCCATACCATGACTATACCACATATTACTACCACATAGTGATGGAATGCTATAATACTGATCATTAATTTAAAAAAACAATACTAAGTGCCTTAATAAACAGGAGCTCTGTATATACAATGCCTTGCAAAAGTATTCGGCCCCCTGGAACTTTTCAACCTTTTCCCACATATCATGCTTCAAACATAAAGATACGAAATGTAAATTTTTAGTGAAGAATCAACAACAAGTGGAACACAGTTGTGAAGTTGAATGAAATTTATTGCTTATTTTAAATTTTTGTGAAGATTCAAAAACTGAAAAGTGGGGCGTGCAATATTATTCGGCTCCTTTGCTTTCAGTGCGGCAAACTCACTCCAGAAGTTCATTGTGGATCTCTGAATGATCCAATGTTGTTCTAAATGCCTAATGATGATAAATATAATCCACCTGATTGTAATCAAGTCTCCATGTAAATGCTCTGTGATAGTCTCAGAGTTCTGTTTGAAGCACAAAGAGCCTCATGAAGACTAAGAAACACAACAGGCAGGTCCGTGATAGTTGTGGAGAAGTTTAAAGCCGGATTTGGATACAAAATGATTTCCAAAACTTTAAACATCTCAAGGAGCACTGTGTAAGCGATCATATTGAAATGGAAGGAGTATCATACCACTGCAAATCTACCGAGACCCGGCCGTCCCTCTAAACTTTCATCTCAAACAAGGAGAAGACTGATCAGAGATGCAGCCAAGAGGCCCATGATCACTCTGGATGAATTGCAGAGATCTACAGCTGAGGTGGGACAGTCTGGCCTTTATGGAAGAGTGACAAGAAGAATGTCATTTCTCAAAGATATCCACAAAAAGTGTTGTTTAAAGTTTGCAACAAGCCACCTGGGAGACACACCAAACATATGGAAGAAGATGCTTTGGTCAGATGAAACCAAAATCAAACTTTTTGGCAACAATGCCAAATGATATGTTTGGCGTAAAGGCAACACAGCTCATCACCCTGAACACACCATCCCCACTGTCAAACATGGTGGTGGCAGCATCATGGTTTAGGCCTGCTTTTCTTCAGCAGGGACAGGGAAGATGGTTAAAATTAATGAGAAGATGGATGGAGCCAAATACACGACCATTCTTGAAGAAAACCTGTTGGAGTCTGCAAAAGACCTGAGACTGGGACATAGATTTGTCTTCCAACAAGACAATGATCCCAAACATAAAGCAAAATCTACAATGGAATGGTTCACAAATAAACAAATCCAGGTGTTAGAATGGTCAAATCAAAGTCCAGACCTCAATCCAATCGAGAATCTGTGGAAAGAGCTGAAAACTGCTGTTCACAAATGATCTCCATCAAACCTCACTGAGCTCGAGCTGTTTGCCAAGGAAGAATGGGCAAGAATTTCAGTCTCTCGATGTACAAAACTGATAGAGACATACCCCAAGCGACTTGCAGCTTTAATCGCAGAAAAAAGTGGCGCAACAAAGTATTAAGTTAAAGGGGACGAAAAATATTGCACGCCCCACTTTTCAGTTTTTGAATTTCCACAAAAATTTAAAATGACCAATAAATTTAGTTCAGCTTCACAATTGTGTTCCACTTGTTGTTGATTCTTCACCAAAAATGTACATTTGGTATCTTTATGTTTGAAGCATGATATGTGGGAAAAGGTTGAAAAGTTCAAGGGGGCTGAATACTTTCGCAAGGCACTGTACTGTCAGTGCACAGGTAATACAGTGATCACGAGTGACATTACACCCTGGAGCTCTGTATTTAGTGTCAGTGTACAGGTAATACAGTGATCATCGGTGACATTATACACAGGAGCTCTGTATTTAGTGTCAGTGTACAGGTAACACAGTGATCATCGGTGACATTATACAATTATACACAAGAGCTCTGTATATAGTAGGAAAGGGGGAAGTGGAGAACCTTAGTGATAGACCCTGGATAGGGAGGGGATGGGGTTGGAACTAGTTAGCCCCAACAACAACTAATGACAAATAAGGTAACCAAACAAGGGAATACACTTAGCTTGAGAAGACACCAAAGAGATCACGCCAGCTATGCTCCAAGAGAACTCCAAGAAGGAGCTAGTAAACTACTAGCACTTCCAACCAGACAGAGGGAAATAGAACAATCACCAACACATTTCTGATGGGATTAAAGGTATTTAAATATCCAGAAAGGGTGTGTTATACAGCAGCAGACAATTGAGATCACTGTTAGGTTCTAGAGGGAGAAGGATATCACTCCACAGCAGAGATACAAGATCCAGAAGTTGCCTGCAGAGCCAAGCGCAATGACCTTCTACAGCCGGATCCAGAATGACTGTCACACCTGACACACCTGTAACACAGGAGCTCTGTATATAGTATACAGATAATATGTGGATCACCAGTGACATAATACACAGGAGCTCTGTATATAGTATACAGTGTCAGTGTACAGGTAACATACTGACTTTCCAGTGATATCTCTAGTTGAAGTCCTTCATCTTTCTTTTCTTCTTCGTCCACAATTATTAAATTATTAGCTATTATGCAACCCACCAATCCAAATATAAATTATAATCCACCACTGTGACCCCACCAACAATAAACAGAAACTTTCCCCACCTAACAAATATATAAATTAATTAGCCCCTGTACTCTTTCCCCCAATTTAATACCAGTCACTCAACAGCCCCCACTATGTACCTCCCGCTCCCCCAATTCATTATATTTGCATGCCCCTTCTGCCCCAATTCATTATGTCATGTCTTCTCTCTCTTCCACCCCACCTTCTAATTCATGACTAACTTCTCTACCCCACATTCAATACATCATTTACTCTCCTCCACCCTCAATGTATCAACATTTGCTGCCCCAACCCAATCATTATGATTTGTTGTCCCCACTCTCAATTCATCATTTACTGTCCCATCCACCTGTCTCAATACATCATCATTTATTCCCCCACCCTCAAAATTCATAATTTGCTCTCCCTTCCCACCTTCAATTCATCGCTTGCTCTCTCCACCCCCCACCTTCTATTCATCATTTGCAGTCCCCTGTCCCTCACCCTTAATTCATCATTTGCAGTCTCTCGCACTGAATTCATCATTTGTGAGAAGACTTGATAAAGCTGATATTTCCAGTGTACAGGGGTGTTAAAAGAGAGTTTTCCTTTGTCTAGATGCTTTATGCAGCAAGAAACACTGATATACATGTCCCTTATTCATTAGTAGGGTTGATGACTGTGTACTAATCAAACTACATTGGCCCCTCCATTGTGGTGATGGTTGCCCCACCCCCTTCATCATTTGCAGTCCCCCTCACCCCTCACTTCATCATGTGCTTTCCCCCTTCCCCGCCACTTCATAATTTGCGGTCTCCCTCCCTCACTTCATCATTTGCAGTCCCCCTCCCGTACTCATTTCTTCATGTGCTGTCCCCCTCCCCCACTCACTTCATGTACATTCCCCCTCCACCACTCACTTCATCATTTGCAGTCCCCCTCCCCCCACTCATTTCATCATATGCAGTCCACCTCCCCTCCCTTCGTTATTTGCAGCCCCCTTCCCCCTCACTTCATGATTTGCAGTTATCCTCCCCCTACTCACTTCATCATTTGCAGTTCCCCTCCTCCACTCATTTCATTATTTGCATTCCCCCCTCCCCACAAATTAATCATGTGCAGTCACTTTTCCCACAATTCATCATTTGCAGCCCCCTCCATAACTTTTTAGAAGTTGTAGTCTCCCTCCACCTCCCCTCTCACCCATTAAATTCATTTTACAAAGAAAAAAAAACATTTTTCATACTTAACTGATGATCCCCTGCAGGAGTAGCTCTGCTTTTAGAGTCCTCGTACATGTCGGTGCGTACGTGATGACGTCTTCACATATGTGCCTTCACCTGACCGGAAGTGCAGAGAAGGTAGAGGGAGCAAGAGCTGCATTCAAGGTTAGATGGCTGTGGAGCTCTGAGAAAGCTCCCAGGCCCCATCGCTGATGTGTGAAACACAGCGCACAGCACAGTGCACGATGGGGCCCGGTGAGCAGAAGCACAAGAAGCATAAGAGGGGGGACCCGAGCCTCCCTACTTCTGCTCACCGGGGCCCATAGAGCAATAAGGGCAATAATGCTCTGATGGTGGCCCTGTCAGAGATTATAAAAGGATGGGCGCTGCCACGCTTAGCTTACTGACACCATTGCTTGGCTCAGAGACAGTTGTGATTGGTAGGAGAGATTAGTTGTTCAGCCCTGTGTGTGTGTACAGTTTCATTAATCAAAGTCCTCCAGTAGTTGTACAGATGATGATGCTGAATGATCATCTTGTTCTTTTTTCTGATTTTATGATATGCATTTTGCATTTAGCCCAAGGACAACTGTTGGAGAAAAGAGAGTGGCTGAATACAGCCTCTAGGCAGGGCTGGTTCTTTGCAGTCCATTGCTAAATATGTAGCTGCTTCACGTGGCTATATTTGTTTTTTGGGGGGTGAAAGAATTGACTATATTGTCATCCATACAGTTTAACGTGCCTTATGTAAATTTGTGGTATAAATTTGTAAATATCTTTTGGCCTGTTACAGTTCAAAAGATTTTATGTTCCAAAAATTGACTAATGACTACAGGTGACCACAAATTTTTTTTAGTTTCAATTTATCAGGGAAAATTTCTTTCCGGAGACCTAGAAATTAGAAAATGCATAAGGTGTGTGATAAGGGACAGGGAAGTGGAAGTGCTGATGATGGTGCATGCAAAAGGTGAGGACGTGGTGCAGGTGCGACTGCACCTGTTGCAGGAGCGACTGCGCCTGTTGCAGGAGCACAAGCAACATGCCCATCCATGACATACAGGTGATTCTCACAAAATTAGAAAATCATCAAAAAGTTAATTTATTTAACTTCTTCAATACAAAAAGGGAAACTAATATATTATATAGAGTCATTACAAACAGAGTGATCAATTTCAAGTGTTTACTTATGTTAATATTGATGATTATGGCTTACAGCCAATGGAAACCAAAAGTCATTATCTCAGTAAATTAGAATATTTAGCAAAAAACACCTGCACAGGCTTCCTAAGCGTTTAAAAGGGTCCTTTAATCTGTTTCAGTAGGCTCCACAATCATGGAGAAGACTGCTGGTCTGACAGATGCTAAGAAGGCAGTCATTGACCCACTCCACATGGAGGGTAAGCCACAAATGGTCATTGCTAAAGAAGCTGACTGTTCACAGAGTGCTGTATCCAAGCATATTAAAAGACAATTGAGTGGAAGGAAAAAGTGTGGTAGAAAAAAGTGCACAAGCAACCGGGATAACTGTAGTCTTGAAAGGATTGATAAGAAAAGGCAATTCAAAATATTGGGGAGATTCACAAGGAGTGGACTGCTGCAGGAGTCATTGCTTCAAGAGCCACCACACAGATGTATCCAGGACATGGGCTACAAGTGTCGCATTCCTTGTGTCAAGCCACTCATGACCAATAGACAGCGCCAGAAGCCAGAAGCGTCTTACCTGGGCCAAGGAGAAAAAGAACTGGACTGTTGCTCAGTGGTCCAAGGTGTTGATTTCAGATGAAAGTAAAATTTGCATTTCATTTGGAAGTCAAGGTCCTAGAGTCTCGAGAAAGAGTAGAGAGGCACACAATCCAAGCTGCTTGAGATCTAGTGTGAAGTTTCCACAATCAGTGATGCTTTGGGGAGCCATGTCATCTGCTGGTGTAGGTCCAATGTGTTTTATCAAGACCAAAGTCAGTGCAGCCATCCACCAGGAAATTTTAGAGCACTTCATGCTTCCCTCTGCCGACAAGCTTGTTGGAGATGGAAATTTCATTCTCCAGCAGGACTTGGCATTTATCTACACTGCCAAAAATGCCAATACCTGGTTTAAAAACAACAGTATCACTGTGCTTGATTGGCCAGGAAACTCGCCTGACCTACATCCCATATAGAAACTATTGGGTATTGTCAAGAGGAAGATGAGAGACACCAGACCCAACAATGCAGACGAGCTGAAGGCTGCTATCAAAGCAACCTGGGTATCCATAACACCTCAGTAGTGCCACAGGCTGATTGTCTCCATGCCATGCCGCATTGATGCAGTAATTGACGCAAAAGGAGCCCCTACCAAGTATTGAGTGCATTTACCGAACATACATTTCAGCAGGCCAATTTTTCAGAATTTTAAAATCATTTTTCAAGCTGGTGTTATAAAGTATTCTAATTTACTGAAATAATGACTTTTGGGCTTTCATTGGCTGTAAGCCATAATCATCAACATTAACAGAAATAAACACTTGAAACAGATCACTCTGTTTGTGATGACTCTATATAATATATGATTTTCACTTTTTGTACTGAAGAACTTAAATAAATTAACTTTTTGATGATATTCTAATTTTGCGAGAAGCACCTGTATAGCTTCCTGTCCCATTTTGCAGGGAGGCACGGGACACCACTTCTGAAACCATACCAGTGCAAACAGGTGGTCGGTTGGATAGAAGATGATGCTTCCAGCATGATTGACAGCACCTTCCAGTCTTCCACACGTCTAATCTCAACTCCCAAGAGTCTGGATCACTTAATTCTCACACTTATCCCCCATTTTCCCACCATGATGAAAAGATGACAGTGGAGAAAGACAAATTTTGTATAAGGAGATAGATGATGATGAGTGTTATGCTGTGCTATCAGGCAACACAGTGTGCAGTAATCAGCGCACATACAGTGATATGGCAATAACCCAAAAAACAATAGAACAAGCTCTGAGACGTGGAATCTCTGCAGACTGCAATACCTGAACCTATCCTCACACAACTAAAAGCAGCAGTGGATTGCGCCTAACACTACCTATGCAACTCGGCACTGCCTGAGGAGCTGACTAGCCTGAAGATAGAAATACAAGCCTGACTTGCCTCAGAGAAATACCCCAAAGGAATAGGCAGCCCCCCACATATAATGACTGTTAGCAAGATGAAAAGACAAAACGTAGGAATGAAATAGATTCAGCAAAGTGAGGCCCGATATTCTAGACAGAGCGAGGATAGCAAAGAGAACTATGCAGTCTACAAAAAACCCTAAAGCAGAACCACGCAAAGGGGAGCAAAAAGACCCACCGTGCCGAACTAACAGCACGGCGGTGCACCCTTTGCGTCTCAGAGCTTCCAGCAAAAGAGAATAGCACAGCTGGACAGAAAAAACGGAACAAAAACAAAGTAACACTTATCTAGCAGAGCAGCAGGCCACAGGAAAGATGCAGTAGCTCAGATCCAACACTGGAACATTGACAAGGAGCAAGGAAGACAGACTCAGGTGGAGTTAAATAGCAAGGCAGCCAACGAGCTCACCAAAACACCTGAGGGAGGAAGCCCAGAGGCTGCAATACCACTTGTGACCACAGGAGTGAATTCAGCCACAGAATTCACAACAGTACCCCCCCCTTGAGGAGGGGTCACTGAACCCTCACCAGAACCCCCAGGCCGACCAGGATGAGCCACATGAAAGGCACGAACAAGATCTGGGGCATGGACATCAGAGGCAAAAACCCAGGAATTATCCTCCTGAGCATAACCCTTCCATTTGACCAGATACTGGAGTTTCCGTCTAGAGACACGAGAATCCAAAATTTTCTCCACAATATACTCCAATTCCCCCTCCACCAAAACAGGGGCAGGAGGCTCCAGAGATGGAACCATAAGTGCCACGTATCTTCTCAACAACGACCTATGGAATACATTATGTATGGAAAAGGAGTCTGGGAGGGTCAGACGAAAAGACACCGGATTGAGAATCTCAGAAATCCTATACGGACCAATAAAACGAGATTTAAATTTAGGAGAGGAAACCTTCATAGGAATATGACGAGAAGATAACCAAACCAGATCCCCAATACGAAGTCGGGGACCCACACGGCGTCTACGATTAGCGAAAAGCTGAGCCTTCTCCTGGGACAAGGTCAAATTGTCCACTACCTGAGTCCAGATCTGCTGCAACCTGTCCACCACAGAATCCACACCAGGACAGTCCGAAGACTCAACCTGTCCTGAAGAGAAACGAGGATGGAACCCAGAATTGCAGAAAAATGGAGAGACCAAGGTAGCCGAGCTGGCCCGATTATTAAGGGCGAACTCAGCCAACGGCAAAAATGACACCCAATCATCCTGGTCAGCAGAAACAAAACATCTCAGATATGTTTCCAAGGTCTGATTGGTTCGTTCGGTCTGGCCATTAGTCTGAGGATGGAAGGCCGAGGAAAAAGATAGGTCAATGCCCATCCTACCACAAAAGGCTCGCCAGAACCTCGAGACAAACTGGGAACCTCTGTCAGAAACAATATTCTCAGGAATGCCATGCAAACGAACCACATGCTGGAAGAACAAAGGCACCAAATCAGAGGAGGAAGGCAATTTAACCAAGGGCACCAGATGGACCATTTTAGAAAAGCGATCACAGACCACCCAAATGACCGACATCTTTTGAGAAACGGGAAGGTCAGAAATGAAATCCATCGAAATATGTGTCCAAGGCCTCTTCGGGACCGGCAAGGGCAAAAGCAACCCACTGGCACGTGAACAGCAGGGCTTAGCCCTAGCACAAATCCCACAGGACTGCACAAAAGCACGCACATCCCGTGACAGAGATGGCCACCAGAAGGATCTAGCCACTAACTCTCTGGTACCAAAGATTCCTGGATGACCAGCCAGCACCGAACAATGAAGTTCAGAGATAACTTTACTAGTCCACCTATCAGGGACGAACAGTTTCTCGGCCGGACAACGATCAGGTTTATTAGCCTGAAATTTCTGCAACACTCTCCGCAAATCAGGAGAGATGGCAGACACAATGACTCCTTCCTTGAGGATACTCGCCGGCTCAGATAACCCCGGAGAGTCGGGCACAAAACTCCTAGACAGAGCATCCGCCTTCACATTTTTAGAGCCCGGAAGGTACGAAATCACAAAATCAAAACGAGCAAAAAATAACGACCAACGGGCCTGTCTAGGATTCAAGCGCTTGGCAGACTCGAGATAAGTAAGATTCTTATGATCAGTCAATACCACCACGCGATGCTTAGCTCCTTCAAGCCAATGACGCCACTCCTCGAATGCCCACTTCATGGCCAGCAACTCTCGGTTGCCCACATCATAATTACGCTCAGCAGCAGAAAATTTCCTGGAAAAGAAAGCACATGGTTTCAACAATGAGCAACCAGAACCTCTCTGTGACAAAACCGCCCCTGCTCCAATCTCAGAAGCATCAACCTCGACCTGGAACGGAAGAGAAACATCTGGTTGACACAACACAGGGGCACAGCAAAAACGACGCTTCAACTCCTGAAAAGCTTCCACAGCAGCAGAAGACCAATTAACCAAATCAGCACCCTTCTTGGTCAAATCGGTCAATGGTCTGGCAATGCTAGAAAAATTACAGATGAAGCGACGATAAAAATTAGCAAAGCCCAGGAATTTCTGCAGACTTTTCAGAGATGTCGGCTGAGTCCAATCCTGGATGGCCTGGACCTTAACCGGATCCATCTCGATAGTAGAAGGGGAAAAGATGAACCCCAAAAATGAAACTTTCTGCACACCGAAGAGACACTTTGATCCCTTCACGAACAAGGAATTAGCACGCAGTACCTGGAAAACCATTCTGACTTGCTTCACATGAGACTCCCAATCATCAGAGAAGATCAAAATGTCATCCAAGTAAACAATCAGGAATTTATCCAGATACTCACGGAAAATGTCATGCATAAAAGACTGAAAAACAGATGGAGCATTGGCAAGTCCGAACGGCATCACCAGATACTCAAAATTACCCTCGGGCGTATTAAATGCCGTTTTCCATTCATCTCCCTGCCTGATTCTCACCAGATTATACGCACCACGAAGATCAATCTTAGTAAACCAACTAGCCCCCTTAATCCGAGCAAACAAGTCAGATATCAATGGCAAGGGATACTGAAACTTAACAGTGATCTTATTAAGCAGGCGGTAATCAATACACGGTCTTAGCGAACCATCCTTTTTGGCTACAAAAAAGAACCCTGCTCCCAATGGTGATGACGATGGGCGAATATGTCCCTTCTCCAGGGATTCTTTCACATAACTGCGCATAGCGGTGTGTTCAGGCACGGACAAATTAAATAAACGACCCTTAGGGAATTTATTACCAGGAATCAAATTGATAGCACAATCACAATTCCTATGCGGAGGTAGGGCATCAGACTTGGGCTCTTCAAATACATCCTGAAAGTCAGACAAGAACTCTGGGATGTCAGAAGGAATGGATGATGAAATAGACAAAAATGGAACATCACCATGTACTCCCTGACAACCCCAGCTGGTTACCGACATAGAGTTCCAATCTAATACTGGATTATGGGTTTGTAGCCATGGCAACCCCAACACGACCACATCATGCAGATTATGCAGTACCAGAAAGCGAATAACTTCCTGATGTGCAGGAGCCATGCACATGGTCAGCTGGGCCCAGTACTGAGGCTTATTCTTGGCCAAAGGTGTAGCATCAATTCCTCTCAACGGAATAGGACACCGCAAAGGCTCCAAGAAAAATCCACAACGTTTAGCATAATCCAAATCCATCAGATTCAGGGCAGCGCCTGAATCCACAAACGCCATGACAGAATACGATGACAAAGAGCATATCAAGGTAATGGACAGAAGGAATTTGGACTGTACAGTACCAATGACGGCAGAGCTATCGAACCGCCTAGTGCGCTTAGGACAATTAGAAATAGCATGAGTGGAATCACCACAGTAGAAACACAGCCTGTTCAGACGTCTGTGTTCTTGCCGTTCAACTTTAGTCATAGTCCTGTCGCACTGCATAGGCTCAGGTTTACTCTCAGACAATACCGCCAGATGGTGCACAGATTTACGCTCGCGCAAGCGACGACCGATCTGAATGGCCAAGGACATAGACTCATTCAAACCAGCAGGCATAGGAAATCCCACCATGACATCCTTAAGAGCTTCAGAGAGACCCTTTCTGAACCAAGCCGCCAGTGCAGATTCATTCCACAGAGTGAGTACTGACCACTTCCTAAATTTCTGACAATATACTTCTACATCATCCTGACCCTGGCATAAAGCCAGCAAATTTTTCTCAGCCTGATCCACTGAATTAGGCTCATCGTAAAGCAATCCAAGCGCCTGGAAAAACGCATCAACATTACTCAATGCAGGGTCTCCTGGCGCAAGAGAAAACGCCCAGTCCTGTGGGTCGCCGCGCAAAAAAGAAATAATAATCAAAACCTGTTGAATAGGATTACCAGAAGAATGAGGTTTCAAGGCCAGAAATAGCTTACAATTATTTTTGAAGCTCAGGAACTTAGTTCTGTCACCAAAAAACAAATCAGGAATAGGAATTCTTGGTTCTAGCATAGATTTCTGATCAATTGTATCTTGAATCTTTTGTACATTTATAACGAGATTATCCATTGAGGAGCACAGAGCCTGAATATCCATGTCCACAGCTGTGTCCTGAAGCACTCTAATGTCTAGGGGAAAAAAAAAAAAAAAACTGAAGACAGAGCTGAGGAAAAAAAAAAATGATGTCAGGACTTCTTTTTTCCCTCTATTGAGAATCATTGGTTTGGCTCCTTGTACTGTTATGCTGTGCTATCAGGCAACACAGTGTGCAGTAATCAGCGCACATACAGTGATATGGCAATAACCCAAAAAACAATAGAACAAGCTCTGAGACGTGGAATCTCTGCAGACTGCAATACCTGAACCTATCCTCACACAACTAAAAGCAGCAGTGGATTGCGCCTAACACTACCTATGCAACTCGGCACTGCCTGAGGAGCTGACTAGCCTGAAGATAGAAATACAAGCCTGACTTGCCTCAGAGAAATACCCCAAAGGAATAGGCAGCCCCCCACATATAATGACTGTTAGCAAGATGAAAAGACAAAACGTAGGAATGAAATAGATTCAGCAAAGTGAGGCCCGATATTCTAGACAGAGCGAGGATAGCAAAGAGAACTATGCAGTCTACAAAAAACCCTAAAGCAGAACCACGCAAAGGGGAGCAAAAAGACCCACCGTGCCGAACTAACGGCACGGCGGTGCACCCTTTGCGTCTCAAAGCTTCCAGCAAAAGAGAATAGCACAGCTGGACAGAAAAAACGGAACAAAAACAAAGTAACACTTATCTAGCAGAGCAGCAGGCCACAGGAAAGATGCAGTAGCTCAGATCCAACACGGGAACATTGACAAGGAGCAAGGAAGACAGACTCAGGTGGAGTTAAATAGCAAGGCAGCCAACGAGCTCACCAAAACACCTGAGGGAGGAAGCCCAGAGGCTGCAATACCACTTGTGACCACAGGAGTGAATTCAGCCACAGAATTCACAACAGATGAGACACAGTTGCTGATAACTCAGGTTGTTGATAAGTCACCAAGTCAGTATGACCAGGGTTCGGCTGTGGAAGACGAGGTGGTGGATGATGAAGTCACTGACCCAATCTGCGAAACTGGCATGCATAGTGAATCCTGCAGCGGTGAGGGAGAGGGACAGCAGCACCCAAACAGGCAGGAAAAGGCAGTGGGATAACCAAAGGGAGAAGGCGGGCAACTGTTCTGCAGAGCACAGACATTCTTGAATTTCTCTGTCAAATAACCACTGCTAGCATGATCCGGCACATGTCATTAAGCACACAATCGGTAGGCTGAATGCCTGGGTCCACAATTGGTGCCAGCGGGTGACACTATTGCCTCTTCCCCTGTGCCAGTCCACTGTCCATGACACTGGTGCAGATGCCTCCCGCCCTGTACCTGTCCTTCCACATTCTGTGCCACCAGACAATGTGGCCCTCATTTTTTTACAGAGGATCCTTGCCTTATATAATAGACCCACAGCTGGAGTTCGAGTTAATGGTTTGTTGTACTCTCCAGAGATTTCATGATCATGATTAAAAATGGAACCAGACAGGGTTATCCACTTTCTCCCCTGTTGCAAGTGATACTAGTAGAACATTTGGCTAATGCCATAGGAAATTACAGGTATACATACATGGGTATACATAGGACAATAGGCTCCAAGTGTTATAAGGCAGCTCTATATGCAGATGATACATCTCCCAACCTCAAATTTGTTTACCTGCCTTGATGGAGGAGTTTGATAGATTTGTATTCCTTAGTAATTTTATAGTAATTTTAAAGTAAGTTATGCTAAAACAGAAGCTATAACTATTTCTCTCCCACAAAAAGAAGTTGGCAGAGGAGTAAATAGGTTTCCTTTTAAGTGGCAAGTGGAAGCATTTAAATTTTTGGGAGTGCTCATTCCCTCGGAGCCTAATAAACTTGTTGAACTTATTTATCAGTTTCTTCTACATAGAACCTAAAAAGATCTCACGACTTACAGCAAATTGAAATGATCCTGGTTTGGAAAGATGAACCCCCGTTAACACCTTAACAACCGGCAATACGTCTTTTTACTGACCTGAGATATAAGAGACTAGCATCCCCATACAGGTGACAATTCAGCAACAGTCACATGTACACTATAGCTGACAACTTGCTGCATTACCCGCAATCACCGTTGGTACTGTCCATATCTGTTTAACCCTTTAGATGCTGCTGTCAATAGTGACTACATCATATAAATGGTTATGTATGGGGGCTCCCTCTTTATCACTATCGACATCCTGAGATCATGATTGTGTGATCCTGATGTTTGCCATGGCAATTCACGACCAAATAAAGGCCTTAGTGTCTGCCAGCTAAAGTAGTCTGTTCAAAAATTATAAATACATGCCAGAACCGATACATGCCCTCTGAGGAAGCAGCGAAACGCGCGTTGGGGTATCGGAGCAGTGCCTTATTACTATCCTAATGGGTGAGACTTCACTTTTTCCAGTACCTCCTCTCTGGTTATTACATGTGCTTACTCTATTTGGATCTGTATTATGGGTCTTGGGCACACTTCAAATATGGAGTAAAGGAGTCTGGTGTTACTTACATGCAGCTCACCCATATATTTATATGGTTTTCATTAGGTTACTTATATTTATGCCACTTCGTTTTAGGTATATGTATTATTGTCGTTATTTATTGAGAACCTCTGAAATAGTGGATAGTTTGTCACTGCTTGTATGCATTGTCATATAACTTACCTGTCCTAGATTTATTATTTTTTGATATGTAATTTTTTTGTATATGTTTATGTATTATTGGCCCCCTGAGGAAGCAGCGAAACGCGCGTTGGGGTATCGGAGCAGTGCCTTATTACTATCCTAATGGGTGAGACTTTACTTTTTCCAGTACTTCCTCTCCGGTGATTACATGTGCATACTCTATTTGGATCTGTATTATGGGTCTTGGGCACACTTCAAATATGGAGTAAAGGAGTCTGGTGTTACTTATATGCAGCTCACCCATATATTTATATGGTTTTCATTAGGTTAATTATATTTATGCCACTTCGTTTTAGGTATATGTATTATTGTGGTTATTTATTGAGAACCCCTGAAATAGTGGATAGTTTGTCACTGCTTGTATGCATTGTCATATAACTTACCTGTCCTAGATTTATTATTTTTTGATATGTAATTTTTTTGTATATGTTTATGTATTAAGGTACCGTCACACATAACGATATCGTTAACGATATCGTTGCTTTTTGTGACGTAGCAACGATATTGTTAAGGAAATCGTTATGTGTGACAGCGACCAACAATCAGGCCCCTGCTGGGAGATCGTTGGTCGCTGGGGAAAGTCCAGAACTTTATTTCGTCGCTGGATCTCCCGCTGACATCGCTGGATCGGCGTGTGTGACGCCGATCCAGCGATGTCTTCACTGGTAACCAGGGTAAACATCGGGTTACTAAGCGCAGGGCCGCGCTTAGTAACCCGATGTTTACCCTGGTTACCAGCGTAAACGTTAAAAAAACAAACACTAAATACTTACCTTCAGCTGTCTGTCCCCGGCGCTCTGCTTCTCTGCACTCCTCCTGCATCCTGTGTCAGCGCCGGCCAGACAGAAAGCACAGCGGTGACGTCACCGCTCTGCTTTCCGGCTGACCGGCGCTGACCGTGCAGAGGAAAGCAGAGCGCCGGAGGACAGACAGCTGAAGGTAAGTATGTAGTGTTTGTTTTTTTAATGTTTACGCTGGTAACCATGGTAAACATCCGGTTACTAAGCGCGGCCCTGCGCTTAGTAACCCGATGTTTACCCTGGTTACCGGGGACCTCGGGATCGTTGGTCGCTGGAGAGCTGTCTGTGTGACAGCTCTCCAACGACCAAACAGCGACGCTGCAGCGATCGACATCGTTGTCGTATCGCTGCAGCGTCGTTTCAGTGTGATGGTACCCTTATTGATCCAATAAAATTTTGTAATTTTTTATATTAAGGCTTCTCATGGTATATGTTGCGTAGTTTATATAGGTAATTATACTTGGGAATTTTGGGCTCCTTTTTCTTTCTTTATGACTACTATGCTGTTCAAAAATTTGCGATATTTAGGTGGTAAAAATACACTTTTTTTACTCCTGTCATTTCACTTTGCATTAATTCCTGAAAATCACCTGAAGGTTAAATAAACTACCTGACAGCAGTTTTCAATATGTCAGGGGGTGCTGTTTTTAAAATGGTATCACTTTTGGGGGGATTCCAATAAATAGGATCCCCAAAATCACTTCAAACCTGGATAGGTCGCTAAAAAAATTGTTTCGTAAATTTCCTTGGAAAAATGAAAAATTACTGCTACATTTTAAAAACTCCTAAAATGTTGACCAAATAAATTATCATTTTACAAACGGTGCTGATTTAAAGCAGGCATGAGGGAAATGTTATTTGTCAATGTTTTGATATGGTATGACTATCTGGATTAAAGGGATAATCATTCAAAGTTTTGAAATCTGCATTTTTTTTTATTTTTGTCAAATTTCTAATATTTTTTAAAGACAAAACACAAAACATAGCAACCTAAATTTACTATTATCACAAAGTGTAATGTGTCATGAAAAAACAGTCTCCAAACCAATGGGATATGTTGGAGCATTCCAGAGTTATTACAACATAAAGTGATACCGGTGAGATTTCAAAAATTTGGCCCAGTCACTAAGGGGTTAAAATGAACATTTTGCCTTATTTTTTTATATATTTTTCAGACTGCCCTATTTGCCCACCCCATATTTTTTCTACAAGCTATGCTTGGCCCTTGTTAGTTTTTTTTGGAGCAACAAAGAAAAAAACAACGACAAAAAATTCCAATACAAATGATAATAATCAATTAATCATTTTATTAAAGTGACCAGGTACAGAGGAAAAAGGGGGGGGGGGGAGGAAGAGAGAGAAATACACCCTCTCACACAAGTCAGAGTAAGACAACCCACAGAAGCCTATACCATATCAAAAAAGGCTATATAGGTTTAGACTATAGCAAAGTAAACTGGCCATTATTGCACATTTAACCCATGTGGCCTTAAAAAGAAATACGGCACCCTTATATATTAAATAAAGCCATAGCCACAAGGGCTATTATAGTTACCAATGGGGCCGGAGGTATGACTGTGGGCGTCCTTCCCGACGCGCGTTTCGGCGGTCATAGGATCACGTGATACCGGAAGTGGTTAGTGCGATATGTCAGACATCTGTACCCCCTTACCCATGCAGTGCACGCTTGTTTTCGATTGGCTAGGGGGGCTTTTTAAGCATGCACTTCCCCCTCTATTGCCATCCCTTGAGAAAGGCTGCACCACCGAAACGCGCATCGGGAAGGACGCCCACAGTCATACCTCCGGCCCCATTGGTAACTATAATAGCCCTTGTGGCTATGGCTTTATTTAATATATAAGGGTGCCGTATTTCTTTTTAAGGCCACATGGGTTAAATGTGCTATAATGGCCAGTTTACTTTGCTATAGTCTAAACCTATATAGCCTTTTTTGATATGGTATAGGCTTCTGTGGATTGTCTTACTCTGACATGTGTGAGAGGGTGTATTTCTCTCTCTTCCTCCCCCCCCCCCCCCCCCTTTTTCCTCTGTACCTGGTCACTTTAATAAAATGATTAATTGATTATTATCATTTGTATTGGAATTTTTTGTCGTTGTTTTTTTCTTTGTTGCTCATTTTATGTGCGACATTTCCAATTTATGTCCTTTAACATCACAGGATACTTTTATCCTTTAGACTTACCATTGTGATGTTTGTTTACATAAGGTTTGTTCAATTTAGTTTTTTTTGGAGTAGGTTTAAGCCTCGAATTGGCATGCAAAATCTCACTTGGGTCTTCGTAATTTCGAAATGTATTTTCATGCTTCCATCATGGTAAGGTTAATAGATTGGCATTTCCATTCAAACACCAAACAGTGGGTAGGTCTGGAACTAGAGGAGTCACCTATTCCTTTGAAATATCTCCCTTGGATATCAGGAGATTTTTTTCTCTTTGATAGACTTTTCAAATCTTTGAACTAAAGGGACCCTTAGAATTTGGCATACACTCAGGGGTAGATTATTTGCAGACAGATTAATTAGTCCATTCACATCGCTATTCTTTAATCCATCTTTCCATCCCAGATACTTAAACAGATCTTTTCTCGGTTGGATGACAGTGAAGGATATCGGTTTGTCCCAGGTGATAGAGGACGGTAGGTTACATTCTTTTGTCTCTTTACAGACTCTGCTTCTGTCCAGAAAACTTACGCGGTTAGAATATCTGCAACTACAATAATTTTTATCAGGTCATAACATTAATAAAATACCGCTATCTGTTCCCACCTTTTTTGAGAAATAGTTTTTACAGAAATTTCCCCAAAACATTTTTCTGATCTTTAACCCCTTTACCCAGAGGGTGGTTTGCACCTTAATGACTAGGTCAATTTTTACAATTCTGACCACTGTCCCTATGAGGTAATAACTCTGGAAAGCTTCCATGGATCTTGGGAATTCTGACATTGTTTTCTCATGACATATTCACATTAGTCGTAAAATTTCTTTGATATGACTTGCATTTATTTGTGAAATAAATGGAAATTTGTCGAACATTTGGAAAATTTAGCAATTTTCCAACTTTGAATTTTCATGCCCTTAAATCACAGAGCTATCTTACTGTATATACTCGAGTATAAGCTGAGATTTTCAGCCCATTTTTGGGGGTTGAAAGTCCCCCTCTCGGCTTATACTCGAGTCATACCCAGGGGTCGGCAGGGGAGGGGGAGCGGGGGCTGTCTAATTATTCTCACTTACTCCTGCCGCGGTCCCTGCAGGTCCCTGGTTCCACGGCGCCACAGCTTCTTTCTCTACTGAGCGGTCACATGGTACCGCTCATTACAGTAATGAATATGTGGCTCCACTTCCCATAGGGGTGGAGCCGCATATTCATTACTGTAATGAGCGGTAACGGTGACCGCTCATTACAGGAAGAAGCTGCGGTGCCGGGGAAGCAGGGACTGCACTGCGCCAGGAGCAGGTGAGTATAACGGGGAGGGGAGCGCTGCGCGTTATTCACCTGCTCCTCATTCCGCCACCGCTCCGTCTTCAGCGTCTTCTGCAGTGACGCTCAGGTCAGAGGGAGCCCTCTGCCTGAACGTCAGTGCAGAAGACGCTGAAGATGGAGTGGTGCCGGTGAATATTGAAAGTGCCAGGGGCCTGAGCGACGGAGAGCTGAGTATGTGTTTTTTTTATCGCAGCAACAGCAAATGGGGCAAGTGTCTGTATGGAGCCATAATCAATGTTTGTGCAGCACCATATGGCACAAATATCTTTATGGAGCATCTTATGGTGCCAGAATCAACATTTGTGCAGCACTATATGGTGCAAATATCTTTATGGAGCATCTTATGGGGTCATAATCAAGGTTTGTGTAGCACTATATGGGGCAAGTGTCTGTATGGAGCATCTTATGGGGCCCATCATAAACTTTATGGAGCATCTTATGGGGCAAATATCTTTATTGTGCATCTTATGGGGCCATAATCAACATTTGTGCAGCATTATATTGGGCAAATGTGTCTATAGAGCATCTTATGGGGCCATTATTAACCTTTATGCAGGATTATATGGGGCATATTTTTATATGGAGCATCTTATGGGGCCATCATAACCTTTATGGAGCATTATATGGGGCGTATTTTGCATAGAGCATCTTATGGGGCCATCATTAACTGTATGGAGCATTATATGGGGCTCCTGATTCAATATGGATTTTCAAAAACATTTTAACCTACTGATGTCTCAATTAATTTTACTTTTATTGGTATCTATTTTTACTTTTGACATTTACCA